>NC_054387.1:19935800-20115779 GCF_017654675.1 Xenopus laevis
AGAGAGATGGGAGGGGCAGGCTAACTGTGGCTTGCTAATGTAAATGTAAGCGTTTATAACATTCCCGATTTGGTTTTGTACTGAAGAACTGCAAAGGTGGACAAGATGGTAGAGCTTTTGTGTTTTATGGACACGGTCCAACACTGCGGCTATCGATAAATGCAGTGGGTGTGTTGAGTTGTGGTGAATTGGTCACATATGGTGCGTTTTAGATTTTAACTATTTTCCTAATTAAAAGTAAATATTTTAAGTAAGTGTGTGGGATCAAAGTTTAAAGTTGTCACTTGAAGTGACTTGAGTTGCTGTGAGTTAAAGACTAATATGCTACACTATTCTGGTGCTATCTGTCCAACTCCAGTTTGTTTTCTAATAATTTGATGACCTAACATAATAACAACTTACTACATATATTTTTACATTTTTATTCTACACCATATTGGCCAAGGGCAACAAGATCATATTGTAGTTTAAATTCCAAAATGGGGTAGCTGCATAAGAAAAAAAAATATTAAAAAAACATTGTAAGACGCAATACAATTCGTCTTAGTTGGGCCATACAAGGTGGTCATATATGGACCGGCAATATATTGCCTCAAATGGGCCCCATCAATGGCCTGCCTGACTGTATCTTCCCAAAATTGGCAGCTATCTAACTGCAAATTTTAAAATTCCATTGGAATAGGAAGGTGTATCAGCTGGTTGATTGGTCCTCGCCCTGATGCCGCGTTATTTTGATTGTGATCCAAATGTTCAGCCTGTTGAAAAAAACACGGGTTCAGCTTGCTTGTTGCATGAAGAATTGATAAAGGGCAACCTTTTTAAAAAAGTAGCATGCCCCCCCCCCCCCCCCCCCCCCCCCCCCCCCCCCCCCCCTTTCAGGCCTAGAGGTGGGACAGGAAATTAATTCACTTTCCATTCTGCACTTTCCTAGATGTCTCTAATATCCTCTCATTCCCCTCCCTTCTCAACATCTATTGTGTATGCCTGTGCATGGCCATTGGCACATAAAGATATTAGGGAGATGCAAAGTTTGGGCCTTAATAACAGTGTTCATGGAAATGGACCTACTGGCTTGCTATGATTGTGATTCCAAAACTGAAGGAAAAACAGGAATTTAATAATTTATATAGTTTTAAAGTAAAGTTTATTTTGGCTTGGCAAAAGTAAAAAAAATGAATTGGAATTATTTTCTTACAGTAAGCAGGTTCCCTTTAATGCTCCTGTCTGACATCTCAGTAATCCAGGTGCAAGAATCTGTTAAAGTGTTACAGTTTGCTACGTGAGTTTGATACATTTCTCAGAAGCATCTGTGGGAATACAAGCAACTATTGTATCTAATTATATCCCATAGCTTTTCTGAAACTCAGATATTTGTACTTAGCAGGGCGCAAAGATAAGGAATATGCAAACTAATGTATCAATTTAGAACAGTTTACAGAGTCTGAATCCCCTCTCAGAGTGCACAAATAGTAAATAGCAATGAAAAAAAAGTCGATTTCTGAACTATCTGAAAACAACTGAATTTGAAAAAAATGTTGGAAGCCAGAACAACTGCCAAGGTTTATTCTTAATTCACTTTGTTCCTGGGCAATAAATCGATACTCAAAATCTTGCAATTGTCTACTGTTTTAACAAACAAATAATAATATACAACAGACTTTTGGGGTGGTTCAAAATTGAATCACACACCCCAGTAATATAGCTATCAATTTATTAAAGGTTCAGTAACGCTAAACTGAAGCACATAGCCATTAACAACAGTTATCTTTAATGTAGATTAAACACAACAGTCCTCCTGCAGGTATGGAGTTCTCAACCAAGCATTCTCACACTGGTGGGTTAATGGGCTGAAGATTGTGTTTATAATGGTTATGTCTGGGATCTTCCAAGCAATTCCAACTTCATGGTTTGAAGGCTGTAATGCTCAGTGCACTCGCTGGCACATACACGCAGCAAAAATCTGGAGGGAAAAACAGAAAAAAACCTTTATAACACAATCTCAAGGAAGAATTTAAATGTGAAACACTGAATGTTTCACAGTAATGTATTTTAGTTTCACAGGGATATCGGTCATATTTCACAATACCCTGCCATATTCAGTATGAGGAAAGTGGATTAATATTTTTTTGCAAAATATATTTTTCACAGCTACACTGCTAGTTTGGGGAGAAAGAGAAAAGCACGGAATAGTAAAGGGCAGAAAACAAGAAAAAGGCAAAGGATAATGGCATACCAGAAAGGAAAACAAAATTGGGAGAAAGAGGAGGAGGCTGAATCATCAGTGGATAAAAAAAAAAAAGGAAATGTAGAGAGAAGAGACTAAATATGAATTTAAAAAGCAATAACCAAAATTAGCGAAAAACAAAAAAAATGGAGTTGATAAGATGGGGAGAAAAAAGAAAAGGAGATATAAATAAAAAAGAAGGAAGAAAAAAGAAAATAATAGTTAAGGATGACTTTAATAATGACTAATTTACTAGAAAGCCTGCGTATATGACAAAGAAGAGGCAGAAGAGGAAAGGTTCAGAGTAATATGTGTGGAGAGAAATAATAGAGTAAGAGAAAAAGTACATAAAGCATAAAATTTGGTTTTAAATATATAGAAGTGAAAATACACGTTAAGAAGAGGCAAAATTAGAGAACAAGGAATTAATGTTTCCTCAATATTTTCACAACTGTTATAATTTTTGGCCTGTGCCCCAATTCCCTGCAGCACCTAGCAATTGTCCCTGATTGAAGAAACGTAGAGTTTAAAAAAAAAACCAAAAAGATTAGAATCAAGCAAAAATTGTAAGCAGGCTGTCCACTGCAGACTCTCTTCAGTTGGAAGATAAGAAGAATGGGGTCAGACAGTGTTTAATGTGATGATCCACCCAACCTTCAGTCTGTGGTTTATCACAACTAAAGGGTTGTTGCACCTTGAAATTTGCTTTTAAAATAATGTATGAAGTGTTATCAGACTAATTCACAATTGGGTTTTCATTTTTTATTATTTGTGATTTTAACTTATTTAAGCTTTTTATTCAGCAGCTCTTCCATGTTTTGCCAGTTTCAGCAATCTGGTTGCTAGGGGTCCCAAATTTCTTCCTAGAAACGCATGCATGATTGGAATAAGAGACTGAATATGAATAAGGAGAGGGCCTGAACAGTACGACTGTTATAAAAAAAATGAATAAAAAATGAAATCATATGTGAAAATTGTCTCAAAATCAACTCTCTACATCACCAACTAAGCATTAACTCAAAGGCAAACAAACACACTCTAAGAAAGGGTGCTGCTCTATATTGTAACATAGTAGTAAGGTTGAAAAAAGAACATACGTCCATATAAGTTCAACCTTTATAGTTTTTTTTTTCTTTTTTAATGCTACCTAACTGCTAGTTGCTGGCTAGGAAAAAAAAAACCCATCTGAAGCCTCTCCAATTCTGCCTCAGAGGGGAAAAAATTCCTTCCTGACTCAAAATGGCAAATCGGAACTAGTCCCTGGATCAATTTGGTACTATGAGCCATCTCCCATAACCGTATTCCCTCACTTGCTAAACACCAATCCAACCCCTTCTTAAAGCTATTAATGTATCAGCCTGTACAACTGATTCAGGGAGAGAAATATATATATATATATATATATATATATATATATAATATATTTAGTATAATATATTTAAAAAACCTTTTAGGGTTAGTTTTCATCTCCACCGCAATTAACTCTTCATTTCCTTTCTTTGCCTTTCGGATTGCTGATTTACAACATTTATTACAGTGTTTATATTCATTAAATGCAGCTTCTGTCCAACAGATTTGTAGTTTTTAAATGCCTTTCTCTTCTTTCCTATTAACTTCTTTACTTCTGTATTAAGCCGCATAGGATGATTCTTAGAGCTTCTACATTTACTCTTTAAGGGAATAAATTGAGAACAGTAATCATTTTAAATGACAACCATTTCTGTTCTGTGTTTTTAGCTGAAAACTTAATGCCCCAATCAATATTCTGTAAGGCAGCCCTCAAGGCACTAAAATTAGCTTTTCATGGTTTTTGTTGCCCCAGTATATATTTGGTTTTTGCACCAGACATTAAATGATATAACATTATGGTCACTATTACACAGGGGTTCAATGACTTGCACATTTGCTTTAAGTTCTGGGTCATTTGAGATCACTAGGTCCAGAATAGCTTTTTATCTGGTAGGCTCCCATTAACTGATCTGGCAGTATTGTTGCTCCGGTCAAATAGCTGGGTAATTAAAATCCCCCATTGTCATTACTTTACCCAGACTAGCGCCCTTTTCTATTTGCATCAGGATCTTAGCCTCCTCACCTACATTAGGGGTTGCCTTGAGCTGGTAAAGAACCCTAAACATAATGTACAACATTTCTAGGCTACTTCTTTAGTTCAGCTTTAGTTCTCCTTTAAAGTCCTATGGCCAAATAGTAAACTTATGGTCCTGAAACTGGAGGTGGGTCAGGCAATGGTGTCTCTAAGCTTTTGGATCATGCTCATAGAATGTAACATCTGAATTATCTTGGTTAATAAGGCTACAGGGCTGGTTCCAGCTTCTGGTATATACGCCGCCTTAGCTGGTGATATATGGCAAGAGGCCAAAGCAGAAGAAAAAGTACTGTGGATGGTAACAAAAAAACAGTATAATGAGTTATAGTGCAGAGAACAGTGTTTTGGGGTTTTGCCGAGGGCAATAGGACATGGTCCTGATGGCATATCCATGATGTTTGAAAAACAGAGAAGAGGATATCACTTGTCAAACACCGTGAATAGATTGTGGAATCTATTTTTATCACATTCTACTTCTCTGAACCCCACAGGACAACCTCTATACTGAACCCCAGGTCCAGCTCAGAAGCAGAATAGAGGGCAGAAGGCAGAACTAAATATTATTAGCTGGTTTTAATGTATAAATTAAATACTATTAAAATTATGCTGGGATGAACTACTGATTTACCAGATCTTTCCCTAAATATGTTTATATTTATTTCTTTGGTACAAATATCCTTTACAAGCGAAGATGTTCAACTTACAAAGCAAATATGACAGAACAACACCAGGAATGTATCCACCAAGAACAGCTAGGAATGTCAGGAAGCTGCAGACCAAAAGGCAGAACTGCATATGGGAAAAGAAACATGCAATATGTTTAGATCCATCAATAAATACATGCAACGGAGAAATTCAGTAAATTCTTTTCTTGGCCCTAACCAATTCTTGGTTGATCTATAGTGTTTATTTATAGCAAGTATTAATCAATTCTCTAAAGTGTGTATTTGGGTGCATGCCCCACAATTAGCCACAATTAGGGTTGCCACCTTTATTGAAAAATATTACCAGCCAGTGGGGGGCGAGCACCAAAAGGGGACGGCCCATGATGCAAAAAGGGGGTGGGGCTATGTGGCATTCCACAAAAGGGGCGGAGCAACATCGCAGCGATGTCCACAGCGCTGGAAAAAGGGTAAGTTCTGTGCGAATTGGGGGCAGGCCAGGGGCTTTTTTTTTTAAAGGGTATTACAAATTACCGGCAACTGCATTGCCGGTAAATTTGTAATACCGGCCCCGGCAGGTGTTTTACCGGCTAGGCCGGTAAAATACTGGCCGGCGTGGCAACCTCTAGCCACACATATATTATAGGATATAAACAACAATCCCACCTAAAGTGGGCCACACACAGGCCTATAATGGATAAAATGACCTCAGCCACACATTACTGCAAATGAACAATTATTGGTGTTACATAGGTCAAAACGACATCATTCCCAATCATTATCTGGTTGTGACCTATTGCACCACCAGCTCTTACAAACACCCCTATGGTGATCCAATTGCTGACCCAAATGGGGCCAGATTAGACCATTCTGACAACCACCTCAGTGGCATACTGGGCATAAATCCTCTTGTTTGGCAGTCCCTGCAAATAGATCTGTTTGCTCACTTTTAAGCCGACAAAAAAAATTGTTTCCATTTAAGAACCATAATTTAATTAATTTTCCATGATAGAAGGCTGCGGGGATGGGTGCGTGTCACCATTTCAACACATCTCACAGAAGCTATAAAGCCATGTAAAATAGTTTGAGTAGTTTAGGCATAGTATGCAAAATACCTTGCCCGGGTTTTTCAGTTTGAAGAGCAGCAAGGTTCCTCAAAAGTTATGTTCACGCTGAACCCTAATATCAGCTGCATGATAGCAATAGCTTCTGGAACACAGAGCAGCCTTGGATACATCAAGCCCTAGCTGCAACACACCAAAACTCATTATAAAAACAAATCTTTTATCACACATGTAGTAAGCTATGACAACTAAAACTCATCGAAGAAATAGTCTAGACATGCCAGATCTTATGTTTTGAGCATCTGTATATACTCAAGACTCATACATCACAACTCCTTGGGTGGTTTAGCCATAATCATAATCCGCTTGGATGCATGGGGGGGGGGGTCTGTTGCATTCTGACAAACTTGTATAAGACACCTTTATCCAGTACAAGACATGAACAAAATGATATACTAATATTTGCTTGACTTTGTGACCCCAGAGTCTGATCGACTATGATCTGCTAGGCTAAGCGAACTGTTGCTAGGCAGAATCATGGCGTCTTTCAAATTTTGTCCAACCAATAAAGCAGTGTGTGTGCTGATAGGGACATAATGGAACATAATGTTCATAAAGATAATTTTCATAAAATATATCATCATGCTAAAAAGCATAAAAAAGGAAGCAGCCTTTGGTTTAATCTGCATGAGTAGGAAATATGGGGCCTGTCTTTATCCTGGCCTATCCTGACCCAGGGAAGACTTTGCTGTGAGCCGATAAGCTCTCTTGGAAAACTGCAGTTAGAACTTACTTTCAGTTTTGCCCTGGCATGTAAGAGGTTGTGAGTGGTCAGATGTTGCATATTCATTCCAGATAATTTTGAGCAGATACATGATCATACTGAAAACATCAGAACCCTAAACCCTGTGGGTAAAACCAGCATTACATTAAAAGGACTGTCATGATTTTTATGGTATAGATTTTTTTTTTTCTAAATTACATGGTTTACATTACAATAAATTCACTCTTCCATATAAAATTTAATTCCTGAACCAATAAGTGTATTTTTTTGTTTGTTGTAATATTGGTGTAGGCAACCATCTCAGGTCATTTTGCATAGTCATGTGCTTTCAGAAAGAGCCATTTCTACATTATGGATTCTGACAGGCTGTTGTTTATCCTACAAAAGTAACTGAAGGAGTCAAAGTGGGACATGGATTTTTACTATTAACTGCTGTTCTTGTATCTACCGTGGAAGCTGGTATCCGATTACCTGACCATCGGTTCTGCTGATGGGCTGCTGGGGAGATATCACTCCAACTTGCAGTGCAGCAGTAACGAGTGACTGAAGTTTATCAGAGCACAAGTCACATGACTGGGGGCTCCTGTGCAATATGTCTAGCTCTTGCCCCATGTCAGATTTCAAAATTGAATATAAAAAAAAAAAAAAAGAGTTTGCTCTTTTGAAAAAAAGATTTGAGTGCAGAATTCTGCTTTAGCAGCACTATTAACCGGATGTGTTTTGAAAAACACATGTTTTCCAATGACAGTATCCCTTTAACTACATAAAATTCATGTGAATGGACAGAAGCACACACGTAATGTTACGATCATATCTAGAAATCCTTCTTACCTCCTAGTTCAGGCCATAACTTGTTCTTCCACTGGTCTGCACAAAATGATTATCATTAGCCCAAATGCCACGAAAAATAGCATTCTGAGTGAGGTCAAAGCAAAAAACCTGCAAATAAATAAAATTATATTTTAATAATCAGATGTGTTGCAATTTTTACATTTCTTTTCTAGCCACTACCAACTGCAAGTTGCTCTAGGCCAGTGATCCCCAACCAGTGACTCATGAGCAACATGTTGCTCACAAACCCTTGGATGTTGTACCCAGTGGCCTCAAATCAGGGGCTTATTTTTGAATTCCTGACCTGGAGGCAAGTTTTGTTTGCAGAAAAACCCTACTGTACTGCCAAACAGAACCTCCTGTAGGTTGCCAGTCCACATATGGGCTACCAAATGGCCAATCACTGCCCTTTTTGGCACCACAATGGACTATTTTCATGCCTGTGTTGCTCCCCAACTCTTTTTACATCCGATTGTTGCTCATGAGTAAAAAAGGTTGGATTTTTTATTACTAATATTTAACACCAGCATGTACTTCAAGAGGTTAACTTTCCCCGCTGTAGGCAGTAATTAACACATACATACATTTATTTTTTAATCATTTTGATTGCATTATTAGTAGGGATCCTTTTTATGCACCTTGTTTAATACCACTTCTGGGAATGTTAGTTTTTGATTGTGAAAAGGTGTTGTTTATAGGGATGCACCGAATACAGGATTCGTTTCGGGATTCGACCTTTCCTCAGCAGGATTCGGCCGAATCCTTCTGACTGCCCGAACCGATTCCGCATATGCCAATTAGTGGTAGGGAGGGAAATCACGTGACTTTTTGTCACAAAACAAGGAAGTAAAAAATGTTTTCCCATTCCCATCCATAATTTGCATATGCAAATTAGGATTCGGATTCTGTATTTGGCTGAATCTTTCAAGAAGGATTCGAGGGTTCGGCCGAATCCAAAATAGTGGATTCGGTGCATCCCTAGTTGTTTTTGATTAAATTGGGAAAATTCGATTTTAGCACTATTTTCTAAGGGTATAAGAGGTTTGCGGTGCGCTGTTTTACAGTTTGTTCACAGGCTCTAACAAAATTTAAAAAAAACAAAAAAAAAAACGTATTATTTATACAAAACTAGAACGGGCAAATGTTTACTTGTTTGTTTTAAAGAAACCATATTACACACACACACACACACATATTTTGGGGTCCGTTTACTAAAGCACAATAAAAATATGTGCACAAAATGTAGACAAATTTGTCGCCAAATATGTTTTTGCCACTTTACTAACCTACGGTACATATAAATTTGTGAATTTTCTTGCGCAAGAATGTTTTCGCATTTGCTGAAAATAACGCTACGCACACATTAATGCCTGGTTTACTAAACAGCGCAAAATTTTACCGATATATATATATATATATATATATATATATATCTCGGTGGTAATTTATTTTTCCGCCAGAAAATTCTCAAGGGGACAGGAAATATTCCATAACACCTGGTTTACCCATCATTCTGTTCCTGTTGCCATTTCTGACAGGAGAAGAGAGAAGTGACAGGATAATCAAAAGATGTTTTGGATTATTCTTTTGTCTGCTGCTACAGCAGTTTTTTCAGATGTAAGACGATTTATTATGGCTAGGAGGGACCAAAGGCTTCGTCAGCCTAGATTAAACAACATTATATGATTCACACAGATTTATTGGTAAAACTTGTTTATGAATTTTTTTTATATGATTCTATTGGTAGGGGGGTGAGTCTTGTGACTGGATTGAAATGTGGATTTATATGATGCATACATGTTTGATTGGGTGAAATCAGTTTACTGTGTTGTTGATAATATCTATAAAGTTCAGCAGTTTTGAAGATACATATCTGGCCCATGAATCATGCCATAATAAACGCCATAAAACAAGACTATTTCATAGCATAAATATTCCAAACTTCATTTTTCATCGCGGGAAAATTCGCAACTCACTAAATTACCGCTAATTACCACTAACTTAAGCTGGTTCGTTAAAGGGATACTGTCATGGGAAAACATGTTTTTTTCAAAACGCATCAGTTAACAGTGCTACTCCAGCAGAATTCTGGCACTGAAATCCAATTCTCAAAAGAGCAAACAGATTTTTTTATATTCAATTTGGAAATCTGACATGGGGCTAGACATATTGTCAGTTTCCCAGTTGCCCCAGTCATGTGACTTGTGCCTGCACTTTAGGACGGAACTACTTTCTGGCAGGCTGTGATTTCTCCTACTTAATGTAATTGGAACAGTCTCAGTGGCTTTTACTATTGAGTGTAGTTCTTAGATCTACCAGGGAGCTGTTATCTTGTGTTAGGGATTTGGTTACCTTTCCATTGTTCTTTTGTTAGGCTGCTGGGGGGAGGGGGGAAAGGGAGGGGGGTGATATCACTCCAATTTTCAGGACAGCAGTAAAGAGTGATTGAAGTTTATCAGAGCATAAGTCACATGACTGGGGGCAGCTGGGACTGAAATCTGTTTGCTCGTTTTAAAAATGGATTTCGGTGCAGAATTCTGCTGGAGCAGCACTAAAAAATGATGCGTTTTGAAAAAAAAACACGTTTTCACATGATCGTATCCCTTATCGTAGTTACCGCAAGTGATCGCAATGACTGATGAGCGCATTGCTGTTTAGTAAACGTAGTCGCTGCGAATATTCTGGCGGAAAAATATACGCAGCGATAACGTGCGGAAAAGTAAAAGTCAAATTTACCGCACTTTAGTAAACGGACCCCATTATTATGCTTTGTATCATGTAATATACATCAACAGAACACTAATACACTGAGAAATGGTCAGAGGCCAGAGAAACAGCAGGAAAAAGGAAAGAAAAGGTAATAAAGTAATTGTATACACTACACAGATCTCTATCACTTTCATTGCCACATTGGACAGTAAAAGGGAAAGAAGCTTTACACATTAGCTGTCAAGGTCAGACACGTGGTGTTGGGGGAGGAAGGGTCCATGACCACTGCAGCCATTGAACTACAAGTCCCAGAAAGCAATGGTTGACAAGTGACGCATCAATCTGTTGCTCATGAGCTGTGGCGGGTCACAGGGTCAGTTATACAAGAAGTGAGGGCTCAGAAATGCAGACAGACTGAAAAGACTTTTAGACAGGAATGCAGACCCCGGTTATGGCGGTAATATAATGGCCAGCGTGGCCCCAACACTGTAGCGTCACGTGTGAAACAGGAATGTTCAATCTACAGATCCTGCTCAGTTTTTATAAAGGGGATCCCCCTGCCCAAGCGCCGCCCCCACTATTATTATTAATACAGATTCTTTATTACAGGCAACATCTCACCAGAAAGCTGCATTGAGGCCCAGGTGGAGCAGCGCACTGTGCCGGGGTTTCTCCCACACGAGTACGGCCTGCACGTAACTAAGTACCGTCTGGTAGCTGCTCAGGCTCTGCTGTAACATCTCCTGTAAGTCTCGGACCCGCTCGTCTCTTTCTCGGGCCTCTACACACTGCGCGCCGCTTCTCCTCAGCCCAGAGGCTCCCCGCTCCTCCTCCCCACTCTTTGCGCCATCTTCTGCATTCCCTGCCTGTCACCAAGATGCCGCCATTGACATCAACCAGTTGCTGCCGAACATAACAATAGAGTTGGATGAGGGGAAACAGGTGCCGCCCAGCACCACACTGAGGACAGGGGCTGACCACGGCCAAATGCCAAGTACTTCTTAAACGTTGCCCCTGTCTGTTCTCATCGCGTTGCCAACTGCGCCTGCGCAATGCCATCACCTGTCATTTACCACATCCGCCTCTCTGGGCTTTTGTGTTGTTTATGTTCTGTGCCGTTACGTCACTCGTTCTGGCCCAATTACCCACTAGAATCAAGCGCAAAGGCCCCGCCCATCATTACAATTGCCCGCAAAGACTTTCGTGACTCAATGCTAGGTGACTTCAAGCCCACTTTACTGACTGTCTCCGCCTCACACATGACTGTTGGCTGCACACAAGGTAGCGACTAGTACCTGCCCTAATGGGTAATCCGCAGTGGAGCGGTCACATGACCGTGATGTCAGGTCCTTGAGGATAGGAACTAGCCGCTACCAATTAAATACGGTAGTCATGTGCAGTAGCCGGTGTGTAAGGGCTGTGTGGGACATATCGAGATTTAAAGGGCAAGTTGCAGATAGCTTAAGGGTTAAGGACAGGGTCGGACTGGGGGCCCGGGCCCCCCTTCGACCCCTCGGACTCGGGTCTCTGGAAATGTGAATAATGGAACGTTACCTGAGTAATACTTCAGCACTATGCCAGAGCTTTATTTAGCAGCCACCCAGGGTCGGATCATAATCCCCCCCCCCCCGCCATTGATTCCCTTTAAAGCAGGGAACATATATACAAACGCAAATCATATAAAACTGACAGTAGAAGAAGGGACGACAGATAGGGGCAGCTGGTTTGGGGCCCGGACTGGCAATCTGTGGGGTCTGGCAAATGCCAGAGGGGCTGCTATAAGTCTAAGGCCACACTAGGCGATAGCGCCGCGATTTGACTCGCGGCGACTTTTCGCCGCGACTTTTAAGCCACAATCGCTGGGGAAACTTTTGCGCTGGCGTCTATGGGGAATCGCGAAAAATTGCCAGCGTAAAAACACACGCGGCAATCTTTTCTCTACTGTCGCTCGAAATTGCCTCGCTAGGCGATTTCGAGCGACAATAGAAAAAAGATCGCCGCGTGTGTTTTTTACGCTGGCGATTTTTCGCGATTCCCCATAGACGCCAGCGCAAAAGTTTCCCCAGCGATTGCGGCTTAAAAGTCGCGGCGAAAAGTCGCCGCGAGTCAAATCGCGGCGCTATCGCCTAGTGTGGCCTTAGCCTAAGGCCCCATAGAAAGTCAGTATTTAGTGGGCTGTTTGGGCCTCTGTGTACCTGAAATGTCAGCTCCTATTGTAATTTTCAGTCCAGACCTGGCCTCCGGCAGTTCAGTCCAACAATAAAGTAACAATATTATCCTGTATATGAGATAAGTTTGTACAACTCACACCCGTGTGTATGTCCTTCTCCCTTGGAGAATCACATATATTAGTGCACATGTCTCTATATATATATATATATATATTTCTCAGCAGCGCTCACATCATTGGGTGGGATGGGAATTTCCTTGGCACAAGGCCAGGTCTTTCAGGCACCCGCTGTGTCCATATGTCAGGAGCAGTCTGGGACCCGGCCACTCACACTCACGTCTGGGCTTTGGCCGAACTTGACATTTTTAATGCAAGGCCGCCTACTGTGACGCGCCGAGCGTGCATGAATGAAAGCGCCACTCAGCACGCCTGCGTGAAGGCACAAGGAGCTGCACGACGCCTAAAAAACTTTTTTTATGTAGTATCCAAATGGGAGAGGGGACTGGCCCGGCGGGGGCCTATTAAGGTTAAGGGCCCACCGTTTTTTTCCCGATATCCCGCCAGGCCAGTCTGACCCTGGTTAAGGATATGATTCTCTCCTCTGGCCTGAGATATCCAACTTGCGGCCCTTCAGCTATTTAGCAAATACAGCTTTCAGGGGAGCACATTGTGATGTTATAGAGGCACAGTTTCATCATTGCTTTCCTCCTAGTGTCTCCCAGTCCCTCCACACAGGAAAGGGAATAATAATGGTCTCAAGCTACTGCAAAACTGTAACTCCCAGCAGTTTGACAACTGCTGTCTGCAGTGAAAAGTTGGGGTTAACTAATGTCTCTGTACACATAGGTGTGATACACTACAACTCCATCAACCAGTGAGTTATAGTTTAATAATCAACTGCAGGAACATCCCCGTTCACATTATTGAGTAGTAGTAGTACTACTCTACAGGTTGTAATCAAGGCTGTTTTTAGATCAGGTTCTGCTCTAGGCACCAGGCCTCATCCCGCCCCTTGTGCCAGAGATTAGTGCATGCGCAGGACAGCCAGCCCACATGCCTAAGGCACTGGCCCTCAAACACCTATATATGGTATATATGGCCCTGGTTGTGACTGGAATAGTGGACTTGCTGCTGCCTGGAGGAGCATAATAGCGAACCACCCAGTCCCTGCTTCAGCTCAAGGATGTTCATGGTTTCCTCACATTAACGTCCAACTTTCAGGTCCTTCCATAATATTTCTAAGGAATTAAGGACTTTAATTTAAACTTAACTTCTGCTTTAACCATTTTTTTGGTAGATAAACATTGTCTAGGGTCAAGTGTGCATGACTCTACAGTTCGTGGGCCATACCTTGACATTGTCCTGAGGCAATTGCTATTAGAACTCAGAATTCCCATACATGTCAACTCCACTGTATGTGTAGGATTTAACTCTTTAGGAACAGTTCTGTTTTTTAAAGGTTATCAGAAATTTCATATGTTTCAGCCATGACGCGCTTTAACTAACCTCTGTTGCTAAGAGCAGACTTGCACAGTAAAGAGCCATGTTTCCGTTTTTAAAATATTTTAATTTTAAAATAAGAACTCACACTTGCTTATCATCCAGTTGACTGAAACACCTGATTATTTTCCCCATCAAATGAATTGAGAATCCCACAGGTTCCCATACTTTCACAAATATGTACCTTTACATTTTACTCAATAAATAAATGAATAAGCATTATGTGTTGACTCGTTTGTTTAATTGGGTTCTCATCTATTTTAGTGTTGAGCCCTATCAAAAACCCAAATAGTTATTCCTTCCCCAGCCATGAAGGCCACATTTACAGTAACAAAAATCGTTCCAGGGAGACATAAATTGATATAATTTTTTTAAAATGTGTCACTGTTCACTGCTTATCAGGGTTGGCTAGTAATCTCAATAGTAAAAGTTATTTTTGGCATGAAGGAAAATGCAAGTGAGAGTCGAAATAAATATTAAAAGAAATTGTTTGTCGTTGTATTCCTGTTCCTGCTATGAAGTAACAAATGTTTTATCTAAAACCAAGGGAGTTTTGAAAAGGAAAAAAATACTACAACTGTGACACAAGTTGTCATGTTTTCTAGAAGAGCCACTGAGACATTTCACACTTATATATATTTATAACAAATTTAAAATAAACTTATAATATAGACAAGTAGGTTTCCAAAGACTTAAATGTAGTCTAAACATACATTACAATTAGATTTACACATTCCTTGTTTAAATATCTATATTATGGACAGTTGAGAATAAGTTCAGAAGTTTTGACTTCTTGGGGCCCTTACACACCCTGGGCACCTCAGCAGTTGCTGGGACTCCATGCTCTGTAATTAAACATCTATATAAAAATGTCTTACAGAAATTCAGGTATTGCCTGCAACAAAAGGAGCTACATCACTGCTATAAAACAACTATCCAGAACATTGTTAAAATGATTGTAATTATTTTAAATTCCATCAGTGTTTCCATTTGTATAGTCCAGTGGTATTTGCTGTATCGCCATGTGCTAGTAACTTCATGCTGAAGAAGAAATACAACATGATCAAAATAATTCCTTACAGGTAGCACAAGAGTTTGTGGGCTGATCCAAAATCAAATCCTCTGCTTTACTGTAAAATCTGATCAGATAAAGCTAAAGTTATTTTGTTCATATACACTTACTTATGACAGTAAAATGTAGTCAATGTGTAGCAGTTAGAAAAAAAGTCAGGCTATATCTCCTCAAATAATAACGAGAATCTATCAGGCTATAGCTCCTCAAACAAAAATGTAGTAGGCAGTATTCCCCTCATACACGATAGTCAAACTACAATTTTTATATGTAGTTTACCTATTTTTAGACATGCAACTACATTTGATGTGATCTATTGGTGTCAGTAGAGTGATCTACCAACACATGCTCAAAGCTTGTTCATTTGCTTCTAATGCCAGTATTAAGCAGTTGGATTTCCTTTGAAACTCTGGTGCAAGTCCCACTCCCTGGTTGTTTGTGCAATCTTGGTTGGTCGGTCTGTCCTGGGTTTTCAGTCTGTTGCTCTGATATTTGTGAAGGACACCAGTAAGGAAGAGGAAGGACACCATTAAGTAAGAAGAAGTATTGTGCCATCCATACAGGCACACAGGAGATCCAGATAAACTGCACTAAGACAGCATGTACAGACACACATTGGCAAAGTACTTGGTACCAGCAGCAAGAGTATAGGACATATATGCCCTTCTTACCACTCTTGTCTTGGTTGTGTGGCAAAGAAGACTAAGGGTAGTGTCACATATTGATGTCTGGCCAGAAGAGTATTGAGTTATCTCCAGCATATATACACGACTGGAGAAAATGCAATGTGGCACTAAGCATCACAGCTACAATAGAACCTGACTTGCAGACCCTGTTGACATCACTAGCATTATCATGGCACAAGAAAGTATTATGAATGCTCCTTCTATCTTGGCTGTTTGCCACAAACTTGGCATGATGTGAAAAATCCTATGATACTTAATGTGATTTTTGGTTCTATTACCAAAACAGGAGAGTGGGCAACAATGGCTTAACCTGTCCCATACTAAGGAGGCACAATCTCATACAATGTATTATTTTGCCTGTAACACCTGTGATATGGTAGAAGGAAAATGCATGTTAGTTCAGGGGTTAAGGGCCCTGGATGAAGGATATGGCAGTTAAGAAACTGCATTGTTATTCTTCTTTAGGGTATCCAGGGCTGGAATGGAGGGAAGGATCTGGGCGGGCCTTCCATTCCACTCCAGACTGACCTGGGTGTGGTGTTAGCTACCTGCTCATAAATTAATCAGGTGTCTAATTTCAGTGTGTGTGAGGGGCTGAGGAGCCTGCTGTGAACTCAAACTGAGAGTGACACAGAGAGATCACTACAGATTTGCCTGTTTAAAACTACAAGCCTGGAGCCATTGCTTTGCACACCAGACACTGAGGAAACTGAGCTGAATCAGTAAGTGCTGGACTGTGATACATTTTATTTGCTTTATTTCAACCTGCTGAAACCTTCTGTTTATGCTGTCTGTGTGAATGGCTTCAAATAAAGCAGCCCAGGCTGAATTGGACTGAACTAAGGCTCTGTGTGCTGATTCTGTGCTACAAAAGTGCCGTGGTCAAGATTCCTGCTACCTGAAATCTCACAATTGGTGGAGTTTGCGCTGGCACAAAAACAGTTAAGCACAGAATCTTAAAGGGCCAGTAATATTGGACTGTGTTTGGAAAGGTTTCTCGCTACAACATGGAGAAAGTTTTGGAGCAGCTAATTGTTGCTAATGCAGCACAGCAGCAAGCCAATGCTGCCCAGCGAGAAACAAATTCTTATTTGCAACAAGCTGTTGTGCAGATCAGTGAGGATCAGAAGCGTGCAAATAAGTTGCTGGCTGAACAGCTACAAACAGAGAGGGAGTCTACTGTTACACAGGTGTCGGCCTTGAGAGATTCCCTGATGGCCCAGCAGGAGTTGGTGCAACAGCTCACACTGAGGGCCCAAGCTGTTCCGGTAGTATCCCAGCATAATTTGAGTGGTACTATCAGAGCCAGTCATTTTCTACAAAAATTGACACGCAAGATGATGTGGAAGCGTTCTTACACACATTTGAACGTACAGCTGCGAGAGAAGCTTGGCCCAAGGAGCAGTGGGCGGGGCTGTTGGCTCCATTCCTCTCAGGGGAACCCCAAAAAGCATATTTTGATCTGCCAGCCGAGGATGCCGAGGACTATGAGAAGTTGAAGCTGGAAATTGTTACAAGGCTGGGGGTTACCACATCTGTACGGGCTCAGCGGGTATAGAGTTGGATTTACGTTGCTGACAAGTCGCCCAGGTCTCAAATGCATGACTTAATATACCTGGCGAAAAAGTGGCTGCAGCCGGACACCCTGACTAGTCCCCAAATCGTGGAAAGGGTTGTCATGGATCGTTTCCTGAGGTCCCTCCCGGTGAAAGTGCAAAAGTGGGTAAGTCATGCAGACCCCAGGTCAGCTGACCACCTAGTGGAAATGGTGGAGAGGTACCTGGCAGCTCAGGATTTGGCTGACCCTAAATCTTCGCAGCAACATTCACCCATTAAACCGAGATCTCCCATGGCACTCGGTAGGAACATTCCAAGAGAGAAGGTCGGTACTGGGGTCAAAGATTGGCAGGCCAAGTCAGGAGGGCCTCTCCCTAATAAAAGACTTGGTCAAGAGGCAATTAAGTGCTTTCGCTGCCATAAAATGGGACATATGGTTGCAGACTGTCCTCTTATAGAGGAACCAATGCAGTGTGATTTTTCTGTCATGAATAAGAACCAATCATTATTTGCTTATGTTGCATGTTCCGAAAAGCCTGTGGTTTATAAGGAAAAGCAAATGTGTGTGGTAACTGTGGGAGGTAAACAAGTACATGCCTTGCTGGACTCTGGTAGTTCAGTTACTTTGATAAAGTCAGGTCTAATACCTCCGGTAATTTGTCAAGGGAAAAAGCTTGCTGTAGTCTGCATACATGGAGACATTAGGGAGTATCCCATAGCAACTATTCAGGTTGATACCTCATTTGGGTCTGTGGCCTGTTCAGCTGGAATAGTTCCACAACTCTTACATGATTTCATAATTGGGAGAGATTTTCCTTATTTCTGGGAACTTTGGGAAAACCAAACTCAGAATAAACCCCAGTCTGTAGATAGTGAAGTTAAATCCTCAGAGAACATTACTACCCAGGACCCCCTTGTTTTTCCCTTTTCTGTGTTAGCGGGAGATCAGGAGAGTGACTCTGAGGTCAATTCTGCTCCTATGCAGGATAACCTGAGCCCCACAGACACAGAGGGTCCTCTAGGACTACCTAACCTAGAGGTTCATAAAGGAAATTTTGGTACTGAGCAGTTAAAAGATTCCACACTGGCCAAGGCTAGAGAGAATGTAAAAATGGTGGATGGAAAGCCTACAGAACCTGAGATGAGGCTGTCCTATCCTTATATGGCTATGAATGACGGGTTGTTATACCAGATGTACAAAAAAGGGGAGGAGGTTATTGAACAGTTGGTAGTTCCCCAACCCTATAGGAGGATGGTAATGGACCTGGCACATGGGCATGTCATGGGTGGTCACTTGGGGGTGGAAAAAACTATTGAGAGGGTTCTACAGAGATTTTTTTGGCCAGGAGTGTACAAGAATATTCGAGATTATTGTGCTTCCTGTCCTGAATGCCAAATTTCTTCACCCCTGCCCCACTTTCGTAGTCCCCTGGTGCCCTTACCCATAATTGAAACTCCCTTTGAAAGAATTGCTATGGATCTGGTGGGTCCCTTAGTAAAATCTGCTCGGGGACATCAACATATCCTAGTGATTATGGACTATGCTACCCGCTATCCTGAAGCAGTTCCATTGCGCAATACATGTGCTAAAACGATTGCAAAAGAGTTAGTTCAGGTATTTAGCCGGGTAGGTATTCCCAAGGAGATCCTGACAGACCAGGGGACGCCATTCATGTCTAGAGTGACTAAGGAATTATGTAAATTGTTCCAAATCTCACACCTCAGGACCTCAGTATATCATCCACAGACAGATGGGCTTGTGGAACGCTTTAATAAAACCCTTAAAGGCATGTTAAAGAAGGTAATAGATAAGGATGGGAGAAACTGGGATCAACTCTTGCCTTATCTGATGTTTGCCATTAGGGAGGTTCCCCAGTCATCTACAGGATACTCGCCTTTTCACTTACTTTACGGGAGACATCCCAGAGGGCTTTTAGATATAGCCAAAGAGACATGGGAGGGAGAAGTGACACCTTATAAAAGTGTGATTGAACACATCTCCCAAATGCAGGATCGAATTGCAGCAGTAATGCCAATTGTTAAAGAACACATGGTGCGTGCTCAGGCCATGCAGCAACAGGTATATAACAGGGGTTCTCGGGTACGTACTTTTGCCCCTGGTGATAGGGTCCTGGTGTTAGTCCCCACAGCAGAAAGCAAATTCCTTGCGAAGTGGCAAGGCCCTTTTGAAGTAATGGAAAAAAGTGGGGAAGTGAATTATAAAATTCATCAGCCAGGAAAAAGGAAGCCTGTGCAAATCTACCATGTTAATTTGTTGAAACCATGGAAAGACAGAGAGTCCCTAACTGCTGAATCTGCTATACTATATGCAAAAACATTCAGTAAACAACCTTTAATTCCAGAGGTGAAGATTGCAGAGACCCTTTCGGGTGTTCAGAAACAAGAGGTAAAAGAATTTCTCATGAGAAATAGAGAAGTTTTTTCAGAACTTCCAGGTCATACCTCTATTGTTGAACATGACATTGTTACTAACCCTGGGGATCATGTAAAGCTAAAACCCTATAGAATACCAGAAGCTAGACGACAGGTAGTAGCAGAAGAAGTAAAAAAAATGCTAGATCTGGGTGTTATTGAAGAGTCATGTAGTGATTGGTCTTCTCCTATTGTACTGGTTCCAAAACCAGATGGAAGTTGGAGGTTCTGCAATGATTTTCGTAAGCTCAATGCAATATCCAAATTTGATACATACCCTATGCCACGTGTGGATGAGCTTATTGACAGGTTAGGTACTGCCCGTTACCTAACAACCCTAGATCTTACAAAAGGTTATTGGCAGATCCCTCTTTCCCAAATGGCTAAAGAGAAAACAGCTTTTGTAACACCAGATGGAGCATTCCAGTATAGAATGATGCCTTTTGGATTACAAAATGCGCCTGCAACATTTCAAAGGGCAATGGACAAAATTTTAAAACCCCATAGACAGTGGGCGGCTGCATACCTAGATGATGTTATCATACACAGCCCTGATTGGGATTCACATTTGCCGAGGGTCCAGGCTGTGTTAGATGCTCTCCAGATGGCAGGTTTTACGGCCAACCCAAAAAAATGTGCTATTGGGTTAGAAGAGGCTAAGTATCTGGGGTACATCATTGGTAGGGGGGTTATAAAACCCCAAGTTAATAAAACTGAGGCCATTCAAGCCTGGCCACGCCCTCTAAATAAAAAGCAGGTACGAGCTTTTTTGGGGATTACAGGATACTACAGGAGGTTTATCCCAAACTTTGCTACCCTTGCAGCGCCTTTAACAGATTTGACAAAAGGGAAAGAATCTGTAATGGTAAAGTGGACACCGGAGACATAGAAGTCTTTTCAGGCTTTAAAGGATGCATTATGTTCCAAGCCAGTATTGTTTTCACCGGACTTCTCTAAAACTTTTATTGTGCAAACAGATGCATCCGATGTAGGGCTAGGGGCAATTTTGTCTCAGGTTCATAATGGAGAGGAACATCCGGTAGTCTACATTAGCCGAAAATTAAATGACCACGAGAGGAAGTACGCAGTAGTTGAAAAAGAGTGTCTGGCCATAAAGTGGGCACTGGAGGCACTACGGTATTACCTCTTAGGAAGGGAATTTGAGTTAGTGACAGATCACGCACCACTGAGATGGATGTGTGATAAGAAGGAGACTAATAGGAGAGTTACCCGCTGGTTCCTGGCTATGCAAGAGTTTAAGTTTACGGTAACACATAGGCCAGGAGTTCAGATGAGCAATGTTGATGGCCTCTCCAGAATCCATTCCCTCTTTGGTTCATCTATCCCAACAGTGGGGATGGTACAAGAAAGTAATGTACATAGTAAAGAGTTAAACAGGATATCTGGGAAAGTGCTTGATGGAATATATGTTTCTCCCAGGTTTTTGTCTGAAAAATGTTGGTCATTAGCATAAGGTGGCTTTAAAGTATGGGACTTCACCAGTGTCTCGTCCTCTTGTAGATCACTCTACTAGTGATCTAGGGGGGGGGATATGTGATATGGTAGAAGGAAAATGCATGTTAGTTCAGGGGTTAAGGGCCCTGGATGAAGGATATGGCAGTTAAGAAACTGCATTGTTATTCTTCTTTAGGGTATCCAGGGCTGGAATGGAGGGAAGGATCTGGGCGGGCCTTCCATTCCACTCCAGACTGACCTGGGTGTGGTGTTAGCTACCTGCTCATAAATTAATCAGGTGTCTAATTTCAGTGTGTGTGAGGGGCTGAGGAGCCTGCTGTGAACTCAAACTGAGAGTGACACAGAGAGATCACTACAGATTTGCCTGTTTAAAACTACAAGCCTGGAGCCATTGCTTTGCACACCAGACACTGAGGAAACTGAGCTGAATCAGTAAGTGCTGGACTGTGATACATTTTATTTGCTTTATTTCAACCTGCTGAAACCTTCTGTTTATGCTGTCTGTGTGAATGGCTTCAAATAAAGCAGCCTAGGCTGAATTGGACTGAACTAAGGCTCTGTGTGCTGATTCTGTGCTACAAAAGTGCCGTGGTCAAGATTCCTGCTACCTGAAATCTCACACACCAAATACAACTTGTTTAGCCAAAAGTTTAACAAGTTTTAATGTGGCAATGCCTGCCAATGTGTGGCAAATTGGAATGCTTTTATTCACACAGCATAATAAATAGACCATCTGTGTTTTGATTGCTGTGGCTTGTGGCAATTGTCAGAATGCAACTACCTGCCCTGGATTGCTTCCCATGCTGTTTAATGATTCTAATGCTAGAGGACTTGTGGTCCTTTCCTTTATGAAGAAACACTGATAGATAATATTCCTTAATATGCCGAAAAAAAGTATATGGTTTAAAATGGTTTTGATTAGATACATCCTACTATTTTCCTACCGGCTTTTTCTATAAATGACCATGTGACCACTGATGTCATAATGGTCACTCCAGATAAACAACTGGCTTACTCAATGCGTGATCATGTGACCACTGATGTCATAATGTTCACTGCAGATCAACAACTAGCTTACTCAATGTGTGATCATGTGACCATTGATGTCATAATGCTTGCTCCAGATAAACAATATCAGGTATCTGTTAGTTGTGTCAGTGTGAGAAAGGAAGCTGAAGAGTGCAGATGTGCAGGTAAGAGACCTTCAATATTTTCATATTTTTATGAGATTTTAAATATATGAGAGCATCATGGCCATTCACACCACTTAGGTATTGTGCTAAAAGTGTATCCAGTGTTCCCCACACCACAGTTTCTCCAAAAGGACTGATTCAAAACATGGGTTAGTTATGAGTGGAATGCAGGGGAGTTAAACAGACATTATAGACAGTTGAACAGATTATCCCCCCTACCTGCTAATATCTAGGCTAGCCTATGCAATCATTTTTAATTATGGATTATGTACATGCCACAATATGGATTATGTACATGCCACATACTTTGAATAACCTAAGCAAATTGGGTATTAAACTATTCAGTGGACCCCTGGCATTCATATTTAGAATGTTTAATCTGGTTACGTAATCACCTGTATGAGATAGGATATTGTAAATTGGAAACTTTGAGGATATTTTTCAAAAAATTTCAGATTTTTTTTTATAAAAGTTGATAATTTTAGCAAAGAACTGTAACTTCTGGAGTAGAAAGACATATTTACCCATTTTGTATTAGTCAGAATCTTTTCTTTCCGAAAACCTAGTATCCTAGGTTTAATCTGTGTTCAGTTAAAGGCTTGTCATTAGTATTAGGGCATGGACACACATGCAGATTTTTGCCTGGGTTTTTAAAAAAGCTGACCACCACATAAATAAGATAGGGTAAGTTACCATTGCCTAAGATTAAATTGCTAGTGGTATCTTTGCAGCGGCCAGCATTTATTTATAAACCACGGGTGAACCATGCTGAAAACTTGGCAAAGATCTACATGTGTGTCCATGCCCTTAGGAGCAGTGACAGGTGGAGAGGGGCATTTGTCTGCCAGTGCTCTCCCCTGAGAGAAAATGCTAAAGGCCTTAGTGCTGTACTGGCATTTATAGTGCCTGCCATTTCTTTGAATTGGACCAATTTTTCTTCATTTTCAAGTTGTGTGTTCTCTAGGTACTAATGACCATCTGTACATACCCCTAAATGAAGTTTATTGTGTTCTCTAAATAGGGATACAATTGGGAACCTTTATCAAATAGGAAAAAGCAGAGCTCAACCTAGTTTTCCAGATGGAATATACAGCTCTTTATTCACTTATGTGCAGTTTAATGAGCATATTTAATACAGAGCATATCTCATCATAATCCTACACAGGTAAATAGAGAGCTGGGAAGTTCCTTTCTGGCGAACTATGGTGTATTATATTTGCCCCTAAATTAATTAAAAAAACACATTATGGTTATATTTATCAAAGAATAAATACAATTTACCTTAGTTCTCCAGAAAGGGGTATAGAGTAAACTTAGTTTTAACCCCTTGATATGTAAGTGAAAAGAGAACTAGTGGTCTGTGGCAAGCTTTATTTTTATGCTTTATTATATTTATCCCTGACTCTCTAAATTGCTAGTTCTTTATACTGCCTTAATCAGTTTACAACCTCACTTATGAGATTTATACACAACTCTGTTAAGTGAGTGGGCACCTTGTTAATCATAAATGGTGATCAAGGCCAATTCTGAGGTGGCTTGCTGCTGCTGTTGCCTCTCTCCCCTCTAGCGCTGGAGGGGGGCCCAGAGCCTCAATGTAGGATGACAATCCAAATAGGGGCTACCAAATGGCCAATTACAGCATTCATGTGGAATCCCAAGAACATTTTTCATGCTAGTGTTGCTCCCCAACTCCTTTTACTTCTAAATGTTGCTCACGGGTTCAAAAGGTTGGGGATCCCTGCTCTAGGATCATCCTAGAGCAAAGTGAAGAGACCCTGACCCTGACTTCTGACTTTAAATAGTGTTGCGCCTTGTCTACATCCACATCTTTTTCACACATGACCAAATATATTGAATATTGCAATTATTCTCTTTGAGTTATCTCTTGGTATAAATGTCTTATGGGTAAATGTTTGCAAGAAAGGTTATGGCATATTAGGTTTCCTTATTGTTTGTCCCATTTATTGATTTAAAAAAGTTTGGCGAGTGTAAGAAAAGGAAGACAGAAGACATAGGAAAATAATCAGAATGGCACGCCTGAAGTACGGAAGGTAGGATTTTTTTTAATGATTATATACCTTGTAAGGTAAAAACCCTTTTACACTCACAAGCCAGAAGCTAAGCTCTTCGCTACTGTCCCGTCTGTTAGTGCACGCTCGACTGTAATGTGGGGAAGAAGGCATACCTCATTACGGAAGACAGACAGTAGTGCCTGTTAGATTGTAAGCTCCCCATGTGGGGCAGGGACTGATGTGAATGATGTAAACTCTCTGTAAACCACTGCGTAAAGTGTGTGTGTGAGCCAAAAGATTAAGATATAACTGACCTAACTGTGAGTGAATGTGATAGGAAACTTAGATTGTAAGCTCCTCTGGGGCAGGGACAGATGTGAATGAAATATAATCTTTGTAATGCACTGCGTAAAATGTGACGACTCTAAAGAAATAAGAAAAGGAAGCCAGACGATATGGGAAGATGATGTGGCGGCGCTATAGAAATAAAAAAAATAAGACATAGGAAAATAATCAGAATGGCACGCCTGAAGTACGGAAGGTAGGATTTTTTTTAATGATTATATACCTTGTAAAGTAAAAACCCTTTTACACTCACAAGCCAGAAGCTAAGCTCTTCGCTACTGTCCCGTCTGTTAGTGCACGCTCGACTGTAATGTGGGGAAGAAGGCATACCTCATTACGGAAGACAGACAGTAGTGCCTGTTAGATTGTAAGCTCCCCCTGTGGGGCAGGGACTGATGTGAATGATGTTAACTCTCTGTAAACCACTGCATAAAGTGTGTGTGTGAGCCAAAAGATTAAGATATAACTGACCTAACTGTGAGTGAATGTGATAGGAAGCTTAGATTGTAAGCTCCCGTGGGGCAGGGACAGATGTGAATGAAATATAATCTTTGTAATGCACTGCGTAAAATGTGACGGCTCTAAAGAAATAATAAAAGGAAGCCAGACGATATGGGAAAATGATGTTACGGCGCTATAGAAATAAGAAAAGGAAGACAGAAGACATATGAAAATAATCAGAATGGCACGCCTGAAGTACGGGAGGTAGGATTTTTTTTAATGGTTATATATCTTGTAAGGTAAAAACCCTTTTACACTCACAAGCCAGAAGCTAAGCTCTTCGCTACTGTCCCGTCTGTTAGTGCACGCTCGACTGTAATGTGGGGAAGAAGGCATACCTCATTACGGAAGACAGACAGTAGTGCCTGTTAGAATGTAAGCTCCCCCTGTGGGGCAGGGACTGATGTGAAAGATGTAAACTCTCTGTAAACCACTGCGTAAAGTGTGTGTGTGTGTTAGCCAAAAGGTTAAGATATAACTGACCTAACTGTGAGTGAATGTGATAGGAAGCTTAGATTGTAAGTTCCCGTGGGGCAGGGACAGATGTGAATGAAATATAATCTTGACTAAGAATGCGTTTAGATGCAGAGTGTGTCCTTTGCGGTTGTATAGTTCTTTATGTTCTTGTATTGGTCATCTGAACTTGATGCGGTATAGACATAGGTGCAAATAGTCAAGTTTAGAGTATTCTTGCAAATACAGGGGAGGAGAGAGGTGGCACCGGCGGGGGCAACCCATGTGCCTGCAGCATTTGCTTGGTGCACAGGTTGCTCCATTGCCCTTTCTTTGCTCTAGGATCATCCTAGAGCAAAGTAAAGAGACTCGCTGGTAATTTTTTTTACTTCTGACTTTAAATAGTGTTGCGCCTTGTCTACATCCACATCTTTTTCACACATGACCAAATATATTGAATATTGCAATTATTGTCTTTGAGTTATCTCTTGATATAACTGTCTTATGGGTAAGTTTTTGCAAAAAAGGTTATGGCATATTAGGTTTCGTTATTGTTTGTCCCATTTATTGATTTAAAAAAGTATGGAGAGTGTGCTGGTATGCTCCTGTAGCCAATGTGATGCCATGTATAGGGAGGTCAATCTGGTGGTCCTTGTGCTACCGTGGATTGACTGCCAGTTAGACTGGGTGTGTGACCGTGCCATCCTGTACTGACTAAGAATAGGGACAGTGTTAGGGAGGACAATCCCACACCCCCATCCCAACCCCAATCCTGAAAAGAATCCCAATCCCACAGCCAGTCTGGGTGGTGATGCCAGCCATCCGCAAAGACTGGTTTAGAGTTAGGGACTACAATAGGGACAGTTTTAGTGGTATGGCATCAAATTGACAGTAGTCACGTACACTTTTCACTTCCCAATAATTACAATTCTTTATCTTTTAAAAAAAATTCAAAACTGAAGAATATTTATGTTGACTAAGAATGCGTTTAGATGCAGAATGTGTCCCTTTGCGGTTGTAAAGTTCTTTATGTTCTTGTATTGGTCATCTGAACTTGATGCGGTATAGACATAGGTGCAAATAGTCAAGTTTAGAGTCTTCTTGCAAATTCAGGGGAGGAGAGGGGTGGCGTCGGCGGGG
This sequence comes from Xenopus laevis, assembly GCF_017654675.1. Lineage (NCBI taxonomy): Eukaryota > Metazoa > Chordata > Amphibia > Anura > Pipidae > Xenopus > Xenopus laevis. The sequence goes on from NC_054387.1 coordinate 19,962,717, forward strand.
TAACCCATGTGCCTGCAGCATTTGCTTAGTGCACAGGTTGCTCCATTGCCCTTTCTTTGCTTTAGGATCATCCTAGAGCAAAGTAAAGAGACCCGCTGGTAATTTGTTTTTTAGTTCTGACTTTAAATAGTGTTGTGCCTTGTCGACATCCACTTCTTTTTCACACATGACCAAATATATTGAATATTGCAATTATTCTATTTGAGTTATCTCTTGATATAACTGTCTTATAGGTAAGTTTTTGCAAAAAAAGTTATGGCATATTAGGTTTCCTTATTGTTTGTCCCATTTATTGATTTAAAAAAGTTTGGAGAGTGTGCTGATATGCTCCTGTAGCCAATGTGATGCCATGTATAGGGAGGTCAATCTGGTGGTCCTTGTGCTACCATGGATTGACTGCCAGTTAGTCTGGGTGTGTGACCGTGCCATCCTGTACTGACTAAGAATAGGGAAAGTGTAAGGTTAGTGTTAGGGCGGTCAATCCCACACCCCCATCCCAACCCCAATCCTGAAAACAATCCCAATCCCACAGCCAGCCTGGGTGGTGAAGCCAGCTATCCGCAAAGACTGGCTTAGAGTTAGGGACTAGAATAGGGACATTTTTAGGGGCATGGCATCAAATTGACAGGAGTCACGCACACGTTTCACTTCCCAATAATTACAATTCTTTATCTTTTGAAAAAAACTTCAAAACTGAAGAATATTCATGTTGACTAAGAATGCGTTTAGATGCAGAGTGTGTCCCTTTGCGGTTGTATAGTTCTTTATTTTCTTGTATTGGTCATCTGAACTTGATGCGGTATAGACATAGGTGCAAATAGTCAAGTTTAGAGTCTTCTTGCAAATTCAGTGGAGGAGAGGGATGGCGCCGGCGGAGTAACCCATGTGCCTGCAGCATTTGCTTGGTGCACAGGTTGCTCCATTGCCCTTTCTTTGCTCTATTATCATCCTAGAGCAAAGTGAAGAGACGCGCTAGTCATTTTTTTTTTTTACTTCTAACTTTAAATAGTGTTTCGCCTTGTCTACATCCCCATCTTTTTTCACACATGACCAAATATATTGAATATTTCAATTATTGTCTGAGTTATCTCTTGATGCAACTGTCTTATGGGTACCTTTTTGCAAAAAAGGTTATGGCATATTAGGTTTCCTTATTGTTTGTCCCATTTATTGATTTAAAAAAGTTTGGAGAGTGTGCTGGTATGCTCCTGTAGCCAATGTGATGCCATGTATAGGGAGGTCAATCTGGTGGTCCTTGTGCTACCGTGGATTGACTGCCAGTTAGTCTGGGTGTGTGCCCGTGCCATCCTGTACTGACTAAGAATAGGGACAGTGTTAGGTTAGTGTTAGGGAGGTCAATCCCACACCCCCATCCCAACCCCAATCCTGAAAACAATCCCAATCCCACAGCCAGCCTGGGTGGTGAAGCCAGCTATCCGCAAAGACTGGCTTAGAGTTAGGGACTAGAATAGGGACAGTGTTAGGGGCATGGCATCAAATTGACAGGAGTCACGCACACTTTTCACTTCCCAATAATTACAATTCTTTATTTTTGGAAAAAAATTCAAAACGTAAGAATATTTATGTTGACTAAGAATGCGTTTAGATGCAGAGTTGTGTCCCTTTGCGGTTGTATAGTTCTTTATGGTCTTGTATTGGTCATCTGAACTTGATGCGGTATAGACATAGGTGCAAATAGTCAAGTTTAGAGTCTTCTTGCAAATTCAGGGGAGGAGAGGGGTGGCGCCGGCGGAGTAACCCATGTGCCTGCAGCATTTGCTTGGTGCACAGGTTGCTCCATTGCCCTTTCTTTGCTCTAGGATCATCCTAGAGCAAAGTGAAGAGACCCGCTGGTGATTTTTTTAAAATTCTGACTTTAAATAGTGTTGCGCCTTGTCTATATCCACATCTTTTTTCACACATGACCAAATATATTGAATATTGCAATTATTGTCTTTGAGTTATCTCTTGATATAACTGTCTTATGGGTAAGTTTTTGCAAAAAAGGTTATGGCATATTAGGTTTCCTTATTGTTTTTACCATTTATTGATTTAAAAAAGTATGGAGAGTGTGCTGGTATGCTCCTGTAGCCAATGTGATGCCATGTATGGGGAGGTCAATCTGGTGGTCCTTGTGCTACCGTTGATTGACTGCCAGTTAGTCTGGGTGTGTGACCGTGCCATCCTGTACTGACTAAGAATAGGGACAGTGTTAGGTTAGTGTTAGGGAGGTCAATCCCACATCCCCATCCCAACCCCAATCCTGAAAACAATCCCACAGCCAGTCTGGGTGGTGAAGCCAGCCATCCGCAAAGACTGGCTTAGAGTTAGGGACTAGAATAGGGACAGTGTTAGGGGCATGGCATCAAATTGACAGGAGTCACGCACACCTTTCACTTCCCAATAATTACAATTCTTTGTCTTTTGAAAAAAATTCAAAATGGAAGAATATTTATGTTGACTAAGAATGCGTTTAGATGCAGAGTGTGTCCCTTTGCGGTTGTATAGTTCTTTATGGTCTTGTATTGGTCATCTGAACTTGATGCGGTATAGACATAGGTGCAAATAGTCAAGTTTAGAGTCTTCTTGCAAATACAGGGGAGGAGAGAGGTGGTGCCGGTGGGGGCAAGCCATGTGCCTGCAGCATTTGCTTGGTGCACAGGTTGCTCCATTGCCCTTTCTTTGCTCTAGGATCATCCTAGTGTAAAGTGAAGAGACCCGCTAGTGATTTTTTTAAAATTCTGACTTTAAATAGTGTTGCGCCTTGTCTACATCCACATCTTTTTTCACACATGACCAAATATATTGAATATTACAATTATTGTCTTTGAGTTACCTCTTGATATAACTGTCTTATGGGTACGTTTTTGCAAAAAAAGTTATGGCATATTAGGTTTCCTTATTGTTTTTCCCATTTATTGATTTAAAAAAGTATGGAGAGTGTGCTGGTATGCTCCTGTAGCCAATGTGATGCCATGTATAGGGAGGTCAATCTGGTGGTCATTGTGCTACCGTTGATTGACTGCCAGTTAGTCTGGGTGTGTGACCGTGCCATCCTGTACTGACTAAGAATAGGGACAGTGTTAGGTTAGTGTTAGGGAGGTCAATCCCACATCCCAACCCCAATCCTGAAAACAATCCCACAGCCAGTCTGGGTGGTGAAGCCAGCCATCCGCAAAGACTGGCTTAGAGTTAGGGACTAGAATAGGGACAGTGTTAGGGGCATGGCATCAGATTGACAGGAGTCACGCACACCTTTCACTTCCCAATAATTACAATTCTTTGTCTTTTGAAAAAAATTCAAAATGGAAGAATATTTATGTTGACTAAGAATGCGTTTAGATGCAGAGTGTGTCCCTTTGCGGTTGTATAGTTCTTTATGGTCTTGTATTGGTCATCTGAACTTGATGCGGTATAGACATAGGTGCAAATAGTCAAGTTTAGAGTCTTCTTGCAAATACAGGGGAGGAGAGATGTGGTGCCGGTGGGGGCAAGCCATGTGCCTGCAGCATTTGCTTGGTGCACAGGTTGCTCCATTGCCCTTTCTTTGCTCTAGGATCATCCTAGAGTAAAGTGAAGAGACCTGCTGGTGATTTTTTTAAAATTCTGACTTTAAATAGTGTTGCGCCTTGTTTACATCCACATCTTTTTTCACACATGACCAAATATATTGATAATTGCAATTATTGTCTTTGAGTTATCTCTTGATATAACTGTATTATGGGTAAGTTTTTGCAAAAAAGGTTATGGCATATTAGGTTTCCTTATTGTTTTTCCATTTATTGATTTAAAAAAGTATGAAGAGTGTGCTGGTATGCTCCTGTAGCCAATGTGATGCCATGTATAGGGAGGTCAATCTGGTGGTCCTTGTGCTACCGTTGATTGACTGCCAGTTAGTCTGGGTGTGTGACCGTGCCATCCTGTACTGACTAAGAATAGGGACAGTGTTAGGTTAGTGTTAGGGAGGTCAATCCCACACCCCCATCCCAACCCCAATCCTGAAAACAATCCCAATCCCACAGCCAGTCTGGGTGGTGAAGCCAGCCATCCGCAAAGACTGTCTTAGAGTTAGGGACTAGAATAGGGACAGTGTTAGGGGCATGGCATCAAATTGACAGGAGTCACGCACACTTTCCACTTCCCAATAATTACAATTCTTTATCTTTTGAAAAAATTCAAAATGGAAGAATTTTAATGTTGACTAAGAATGCGTTTAGATGCAGAGTGTGTCCCTTTGCGGTTGTATAGTTCTTTATGGTCTTCTATTGGTCATCTGAACTTGATGCGGTATAGACATAGGTGCAAATAGTCAAGTTTGGAGTCTTCTTGCAAATACAGGGGAGGAGAGGGGTGGCGCCGGTGGGGGCAACCCATGTGCCTGCAGCATTTGCTTGGTGCACAGGTTGCTCCATTGCCCTTTCTTTGCTCTAGGATCATCCTAGAACAAAGTGAAGAGACCCGCTGGTGATTTTTTTTAAATTCTGACTTTAAATAGTGTTGCGCCTTGTCTACATCCACATCTTTTTTCACACATGACCAAATATATTGAATATTACAATTATTGTCTTTGAGTTACCTCTTGATATAACTGTCTTATGGGTACGTTTTTGCAAAAAAAGTTATGGCATATTAGGTTTCCTTATTGTTTTTCCCATTTATTGATTTAAAAAAGTATGGAGAGTGTGCTGGTATGCTCCTGTAGCCAATGTGATGCCATGTATAGGGAGGTCAATCTGGTGGTCATTGTGCTACCGTTGATTGACTGCCAGTTAGTCTGGGTGTGTGACCGTGCCATCCCGTACTGACTAAGAATAGGGACAGTGTTAGGTTAGTGTTAGGGAGGTCAATCCCACACCCCCATCCCAACCCCAATCCTGAAAGCAATCCCAATCCCACAGCCGGTCTGGGTGGTGAAGCCAGCCATCCGCAAAGACTGGCTTAGAGTTAGGGACTAGAATAGGGACAGTGTTAGGGGCATGGCATCAAATTGACAGGAGTCACGCACACCTTTCGCTTCCCAATAATTACAATTCTTTATCTTTTGAAAAAAAATCAAAATGGAAGAATATTTATGTTGACTAAGAATGCGTTTAGATGCAGAGTGTGTTCCTTTGCGGTTGTATAGTTCTTTATGGTCTTGTATTGGTCATCTGAACTTGATGCGGTATAGACATAGGTGCAAATAGTCAAGTTTAGAGTCTTCTTGCAAATACAGGGGAGGAGAGGGGTGGCGCCGGTGGGGGCAACCCATGTGCCTGCAGCATTTGCTTGGTGCACAGGTTGCTCCATTGCCCTTTCTTTGCTCTAGGATCATCCTAGAGCAAAGTGAAGAGACCCGCTGGTGATTTTTTTAAAATTCTGACTTTAAATAGTGTTGCGCCTTGTCTACATCCACATCTTTTTTCACACATGACCAAATATATTGAATATTGCAATTATTGTCTTTGAGTTATCTCTTGATATAACTGTCTTATGGGTAAGTTTTTGCAAAAAAGGTTATGGCATATTAGGTTTCCTTATTGTTTTTCCCATTTATTGATTTAAAAAAGTATGGAGAGTGTGCTGGTATGCTCCTGTAGCCAATGTGATGCCATGTATGGGGAGGTCAATCTGGTGGTCCTTGTGCTACCTTTGATTGAATGCCAGTTAGTCTGGGTGTGTGACCGTGCCATCCTGTACTGACTAAGAATAGGGACAGTGTTAGGTTAGTGTTAGGGAGGTCAATCCCACACCCCCATCCCAACCCCAATCCTGAAAACAATCCCAATCCCACAGCCAGTTTGGGTGGTGAAGCCAGCCATCCGCAAAGACTGGCTTAGAGTTAGGGACTAGAATAGGGACAATGTTAGGGGCATGGCATCAAATTGACAGGAGTCACGCACACTTTTCACTTCCCAATAATTACAATTCTTTATCTTTTGAAAAAAAATCAAAATGGAAGAATATTAATGTTGACTAAGAATGCGTTTAGATGCAGAGTGTGTCCCTTTGCGGTTGTATAGTTCTTTATAGTCTTGTATTGGTCATCTGAACTTGATGCGGTATAGACATAGGTGCAAATAGTCAAGTTTAGAGTCTTCTTGCAAATACAGGGGAGGAGAGGGGTGGCGCCGGTGGGGGCAACCCATGTGCCTGCAGCATTTGCTTGGTGCACAGGTTGCTCCATTGCCCTTTCTTTGCTCTAGGATCATCCTAGAGCAAAGTGAAGAGACCCGCTGGTGATTTTTTTTAAAATTCTGACTTTAAATAGTGTTGCGCCTTGTCTACATCCACATCTTTTTTCACACATGACCAAATATATTGAATATTGCGATTATTGTCTTTGAGTTATCTCTTGATATAACTGTCTTATGGGTACGTTTTTGCAAAAAAAGTTATGGCATATTAGGTTTCCTTATTGTTTGTCCCATTTATTGATTTAAAAAAGTATGAAGAGTGTGCTGGTATGCTCCTGTAGCCAATGTGATGCCATGTATAGGGAGGTCAATCTGGTGGTCCTTGTGCTACCGTTGATTGACTGCCAGTTAGTCTGGGTGTGTGACCGTGCCATCCTGTACTGACTAAGAATAGGGACAGTGTTAGGTTAGTGTTAGGGAGGTCAATCCCACATCCCCATCCCAACCCCAATCCTGAAAACAATCCCACAGCCAGTCTGGGTGGTGAAGCCAGCCATCCGCAAAGACTGGCTTAGAGTTAGGGACTAGAATAGGGACAGTGTTAGGGGCATGGCATCAAATTGACAGGAGTCACGCACACCTTTCACTTCCCAATAATTACAATTCTTTGTCTTTTGAAAAAAATTCAAAATGGAAGAATATTTATGTTGACTAAGAATGCGTTTAGATGCAGAGTGTGTCCCTTTGCGGTTCTATAGTTCTTTATGTTCTTGTATTGGTCATCTGAACTTGATGCGGTATAGACATAGGTGCAAATATTCAAGTTTAGAGTCTTCTTGCAAATACAGGGGAGGAGAGGGGTGGCGCCGGTGGGGGCAACCCATGTGCCTGCAGCATTTGCTTGGTGCACAGGTTGCTCCATTGCCCTTTCTTTGCTCTAGGATCATCCTAGAGCAAAGTGAAGAGACCCGCTGGTGATTTTTTTAAAATTCTGACTTTAAATAGTGTTGCGCCTTGTCTACATCCACATCTTTTTTCACACATGACCAAATATATTGAATATTGCAATTATTGTCTTTGAGTTATCGCTTGATATAACTGTCTTATGGGTACGTTTTTGCAAAAAAAGTTATGGCATATTAGGTTTCCTTATTGTTTGTCCCATTTATTGATTTAAAAAAGTATGGAGTGTGCTGGTATGCTCCTGTAGCCAATGTGATGCCATGTATAGGGAGGTCAATCTGGTGGTCCTTGTGCTACCGTTGATTGACTGCCAGTTAGTCTGGGTGTGTGACCGTGCCATCCTGTACTGACTAAGAATAGGGACAGTGTTAGGTTAGTGTTAGGGAGGTCAATCCCACACCCCCATCCCAACCCCAATCCTGAAAACAATCCCAATCCCACAGCCAGTCTGGGTGGTGAAGCCAGCCATCCGCAAAGACTGGCTTAGAGTTAGGGACTAGAATAGGGACAGTGTTAGGGGCATGGCATCAAATTGACAGGAGTCACGCACACCTTTCACTTCCCAATAATTACAATTCTTTATCTTTTGAAAAAAATTCAAAATGGAAGAATATTAATGTTGACTAAGAATGCGTTTAGATGCAGAGTGTGTCCCTTTGCGGTTGTATAGTTCTTTATGGTCTTGTATTGGTCATCTGAACTTGATGCGGTATAGACATAGGTGCAAATAGTCAAGTTTAGAGTCTTCTTGCAAATACAGGGGAGGAGAGAGGTGGTGCCGGTGGGGGCAAGCCATGTGCCTGCAGCATTTGCTTGGTGCACAGGTTGCTCCATTGCCCTTTCTTTGCTCTAGGATCATCCTAGAGTAAAGTGAAGAGACCCGCTGGTGATTTTTTTAAAATTCTGACTTTAAATAGTGTTGCGCCTTGTTTACATCCACATCTTTTTTCACACATGACCAAATATATTGATAATTGCAATTATTGTCTTTGAGTTATCTCTTGATATAACTGTCTTATGGGTAAGTTTTTGCAAAAAAGGTTATGGCATATTAGGTTTCCTTATTGTTTTTCCATTTATTGATTTAAAAAAGTATGGAGAGTGTGCTGGTATGCTCCTGTAGCCAATGTGATGCCATGTATGGGGAGGTCAATCTGGTGGTCCTTGTGCTACCTTTGATTGAATGCCAGTTAGTCTGGGTGTGTGACCGTGCCATCCTGTACTGACTAAGAATAGGGACAGTGTTAGGTTAGTGTTAGGGAGGTCAATCCCACACCCCCATCCCAACCCCAATCCTGAAAACAATCCCAATCCCACAGCCAGTCTGGGTGGTGAAGCCAGCCATCCGCAAAGACTGGCTTAGAGTTAGGGACTAGAATAGGGACAGTGTTAGGGGCATGGCATCAAATTGACAGGAGTCACGCACACTTTTCACTTCCCAATAATTACAATTCTTTATCTTTTGAAAGAAAATCAAAATGGAAGAATATTAATGTTGACTAAGAATGCGTTTAGATGCAGAGTGTGTCCCTTTGCGGTTGTATAGTTCTTTATGGTCTTGTATTGGTCATCTGAACTTGATGCGGTATAGACATAGGTGCAAATAGTCAAGTTTAGAGTCTTCTTGCAAATACAGGGGAGGAGAGGGGTGGCGCCGGTGGGGGCAACCCATGTGCCTGCAGCATTTGCTTGGTGCACAGGTTGCTCCATTGCCCTTTCTTTGCTCTAGGATCATCCTAGAGCAAAGTGAAGAGACCCGCTGGTGATTTTTTTAAAATTCTGACTTTAAATAGTGTTGCGCCTTGTCTACATCCACATCTTTTTTCACACATGACCAAATATATTGAATATTGCGATTATTGTCTTTGAGTTATCTCTTGATATAACTGTCTTATGGGTACGTTTTTGCAAAAAAAGTTATGGCATATTAGGTTTCCTTATTGTTTGTCCCATTTATTGATTTAAAAAAGTATGAAGAGTGTGCTGGTATGCTCCTGTAGCCAATGTGATGCCATGTATAGGGAGGTCAATCTGGTGGTCCTTGTGCTACCGTTGATTGATTGCCAGTTAGTCTGGGTGTGTGACCGTGCCATCCTGTACTGACTAAGAATAGGGACAGTGTTAGGTTAGTGTTAGGGAGGTCAATCCCACATCCCCATCCCAACCCCAATCCTGAAAACAATCCCACAGCCAGTCTGGGTGGTGAAGCCAGCCATCCGCAAAGACTGGCTTAGAGTTAGGGACTAGAATAGGGACAGTGTTAGGGGCATGGCATCAAATTGACAGGAGTCACGCACACCTTTCACTTCCCAATAATTACAATTCTTTGTCTTTTGAAAAAAATTCAAAATGGAAGAATATTTATGTTGACTAAGAATGCGTTTAGATGCAGAGTGTGTCCCTTTGCGGTTCTATAGTTCTTTATGTTCTTGTATTGGTCATCTGAACTTGATGCGGTATAGACATAGGTGCAAATATTCAAGTTTAGAGTCTTCTTGCAAATACAGGGGAGGAGAGGGGTGGCGCCGGTGGGGGCAACCCATGTGCCTGCAGCATTTGCTTGGTGCACAGGTTGCTCCATTGCCCTTTCTTTGCTCTAGGATCATCCTAGAGCAAAGTGAAGAGACCCGCTGGTGATTTTTTAAAATTCTGACTTTAAATAGTGTTGCGCCTTGTCTACATCCACATCTTTTTTCACACATGACCAAATATATTGAATATTGCAATTATTGTCTTTGAGTTATCGCTTGATATAACTGTCTTATGGGTACGTTTTTGCAAAAAAAGTTATGGCATATTAGGTTTCCTTATTGTTTGTCCCATTTATTGATTTAAAAAAGTATGGAGTGTGCTGGTATGCTCCTGTATTCAATGTGATGCCATGTATAGGGAGGTCAATCTGGTGGTCCTTGTGCTACCGTTGATTGACTGCCAGTTAGTCTGGGTGTGTGACCGTGCCATCCTGTACTGACTAAGAATAGGGACAGTGTTAGGTTAGTGTTAGGGAGGTCAATCCCACACCCCCATCCCAACCCCAATCCTGAAAACAATCCCAATCCCGCAGACAGTCTGGGTGGTGAAGCCAGCCATCCGCAAAGACTGGCTTAGAGTTAGGGACTAGAATAGGGACAGTGTTAGGGGCATGGCATCAAATTGACAGGAGTCACGCACACCTTTCACTTCCCAATAATTACAATTCTTTATCTTTTGAAAAAAATTCAAAATGGAAGAATATTAATGTTGACTAAGAATGCGTTTAGATGCAGAGTGTGTCCCTTTGCGGTTGTATAGTTCTTTATGGTCTTGTATTGGTCATCTGAACTTGATGCGGTATAGACATAGGTGCAAATAGTCAAGTTTAGAGTCTTCTTGCAAATACAGGGGAGGAGAGAGGTGGTGCCGGTGGGGGCAAGCCATGTGCCTGCAGCATTTGCTTGGTGCACAGGTTGCTCCATTGCCCTTTCTTTGCTCTAGGATCATCCTAGAGTAAAGTGAAGAGACCCGCTGGTGATTTTTTTTAAATTCTGACTTTAAATAGTGTTGCGCCTTGTTTACATCCACATCTTTTTTCACACATGACCAAATATATTGATAATTGCAATTATTGTCTTTGAGTTATCTCTTGATATAACTGTCTTATGGGTAAGTTTTTGCAAAAAAGGTTATGGCATATTAGGTTTCCTTATTGTTTTTCCATTTATTGATTTAAAAAAGTATGAAGAGTGTGCTGGTATGCTCCTGTAGCCAATGTGATGCCATGTATAGGGAGGTCAATCTGGTGGTCCTTGTGCTACCGTTGATTGACTGCCAGTTAGTCTGGGTGTGTGACCGTGCCATCCTGTACTGACTAAGAATAGGGACAGTGTTAGGTTAGTGTTAGGGAGGTCAATCCCACACCCCCATCCCAACCCCAATCCTGAAAACAATCCCAATCCCACAGCCAGTCTGGGTGGTGAAGCCAGCCATCCGCAAAGACTGGCTTAGAGTTAGGGACTAGAATAGGGACAGTGTTAGGGGCATGGCATCAAATTGACAGGAGTCACGCACACTTTCCACTTCCCAATAATTACAATTCTTTATCTTTTGAAAAAAATTCAAAAAGGAAGAATTTTAATGTTGACTAAGAATGCGTTTAGATGCAGAGTGTGTCCCTTTGCGGTTGTATAGTTCTTTATGGTCTTGTATTGGTCATCTGAACTTGATGCGGTATAGACATAGGTGCAAATAGTCAAGTTTAGAGTCTTCTTGCAAATACAGGGGAGGAGAGAGGTGGTGCCGGTGGGGGCAAGCCATGTGCCTGCAGCATTTGCTTGGTGCACAGGTTGCTCCATTGCCCTTTCTTTGCTCTAGGATCATCCTAGAGTAAAGTGAAGAGACCCGCTGGTGATTTTTTTAAAATTCAGACTTTAAATAGTGTTGCGCCTTGTCTACATCCACATCTTTTTTCACACATGACCAAATATATTGAATATTGCAATTATTGTCTTTGAGTTATCTCTTGATATAACTGTCTTATGGGTACGTTTTTGCAAAAAAAGTTATGGCATATTAGGTTTCCTTATTGTTTTTCCCATTTATTGATTTAAAAAAGTATGGAGAGTGTGCTGGTATGCTCCTGTAGCCAATGTGATGCCATGTATAGGGAGGTCAATCTGGTGGTCATTGTGCTACCGTTGATTGACTGCCAGTTAGTCTGGGTGTGTGACCGTGCCATCCCGTACTGACTAAGAATAGGGACAGTGTTAGGTTAGTGTTAGGGAGGTCAATCCCACACCCCCATCCCAACCCCAATCCTGAAAACAATCCCAATCCCACAGCCAGTCTGGGTGGTGAAGCCAGCCATCCGCAAAGACTGGTTTAGAGTTAGGGACTAGAATAGGGACAGTGTTAGGGGCATGGCATCAAATTGACAGGAGTCACGCACACCTTTCGCTTCCCAATAATTACAATTCTTTATCTTTTGAAAAAAAATCAAAATGGAAGAATATTTATGTTGACTAAGAATGCGTTTAGATGCAGAGTGTGTTCCTTTGCGGTTGTATAGTTCTTTATGGTCTTGTATTGGTCATCTGAACTTGATGCGGTATAGACATAGGTGCAAATAGTCAAGTTTAGAGTCTTCTTGCAAATACAGGGGAGGAGAGGGGTGGCGCCGGTGGGGGCAACCCATGTGCCTGCAGCATTTGCTTGGTGCACAGGTTGCTCCATTGCCCTTTCTTTGCTCTAGGATCATCCTAGAGCAAAGTGAAGAGACCCGCTGGTGATTTTTTTAAAATTCTGACTTTAAATAGTGTTGCGCCTTGTCTACATCCACATCTTTTTTCACACATGACCAAATATATTGAATATTGCAATTATTGTCTTTGAGTTATCTCTTGATATAACTGTCTTATGGGTAAGTTTTTGCAAAAAAGGTTATGGCATATTAGGTTTCCTTATTGTTTTTCCCATTTATTGATTTAAAAAAGTATGGAGAGTGTGCTGGTATGCTCCTGTAGCCAATGTGATGCCATGTATGGGGAGGTCAATCTGGTGGTCCTTGTGCTACCTTTGATTGAATGCCAGTTAGTCTGGGTGTGTGACCGTGCCATCCTGTACTGACTAAGAATAGGGACAGTGTTAGGTTAGTGTTAGGGAGGTCAATCCCACACCCCCATCCCAACCCCAATCCTGAAAACAATCCCAATCCCACAGCCAGTCTGGGTGGTGAAGCCAGCCATCCGCAAAGACTGGCTTAGAGTTAGGGACTAGAATAGGGACAGTGTTAGGGGCATGGCATCAAATTGACAGGAGTCACGCACACCTTTCACTTCCCAATAATTACAATTCTTTATCTTTTGAAAAAAATTCAAAATGGAAGAATATTAATGTTGACTAAGAATGCGTTTAGATGCAGAGTGTGTTCCTTTGCGGTTGTAAAGTTCTTTATGGTCTTGTATTGGTCATCTGAACTTGATGCGGTATAGACATAGGTGGAAATAGTCAAGTTTAGAGTCTTCTTCCAAATACAGGGGAGGAGAGGGGTGGCGCCGGCGGGGTAACCCATGTGCCTGCAGCATTTGCTTGGTTCACAGGTTGCTCCATTGCCCTTTCTTTGCTCTATTATCATCCTAGAGCAAAGTGAAGAGACGCGCTGGTCATTTTTTTTTTACTTCTGACTTTAAATAGTGTTGCGCCTTGTCTACATCCCCATCTTTTTTCACACATGACCAAATATATTGAATATTTCAATTGTCTTTGAGTTATCTCTTGATATAACTGTCTTATGGGTAAGTTTTTGCAAAAAATGTTATGGCATATTAGGTTTCCTTATTGTTTGTCCCATTTATTGATTTAAAAAAGTATGGAGAGTGTGCTGGTATGCTCCTGTAGCCAATGTGATGCCATGTATAGGGAGGTCAATCTGGTGGTCCTTGTGCTACCGTTGATTGACTGCCAGTTAGTCTGGGTGTGTGACCGTGCCATCCTGTACTGACTAAGAATAGGGACAGTGTTAGGTTAGTGTTAGGGAGGTCAATCCCACACCCCCATCCCAACCCCAATCCTGAAAACAATCCCAATCCCACAGCCAGTCTGGGTGGTGAAGCCAGCCATCCGCAAAGACTGGTTTAGAGTTAGGGACTAGAATAGGGACAGTGTTAGGGGCATGGCATCAAATTGACAGGAGTCACGCACACTTTTCACTTCCCAATAATTACAGTTCTTTATCTTTTGAAAAAACAATCAAAATGGAAGAATATTAATGTTGACTAAGAATGCGTTTGGATGCAGAGTGGGTCCCTTTGCGGTTGTATAGTTCTATATGTACTTGTATTGGTCATCTGAACTTGATGCGGTATAGACATAGGTGCAAATAGTCAAGTTTAGAGTCTTCTTGCAAATACAGGGGAGGAGAGGGGTGGCGTCGGCGGGGGCAACCCATGTGCCTGCAGCATTTGCTTGGTGCACAGGTTGCTCCATTGCCCTTTCTTTGCTCTAGGATCATCCTAGAGTAAAGTGAAGAGACCCGCTGGTGATTTTTTTAATATTCTGACTTTAAATAGTGTTGCGTCTTGTCTACATCCACATCTTTTTTCACACATGACCAAATATATTGAATATTGCAATTATTGTCTTTGAGTTATCTCTTGATATAACTGTCTTATGGGTAAGTTTTTGCAAAAAAGGTTATGGCATATTAGGTTTCCTTATTGTTATTCCCATTTATTGATTTAAAAAAGTATGAAGAGTGTGCTGGTATGCTCCTGTAGCCAATGTGATGCCATGTATAGGGAGGTCAATCTGGTGGTCCTTGTGCTACCGTTGATTGACTGCCAGTTAGTCTGGGTGTGTGACCGTGCCATCCTGTACTGACTAAGAATAGGGACAGTGTTAGGTTAGTGTTAGGGAGGTCAATCCCACATCCCAACCCCAATCCTGAAAACAATCCCAATCCCACAGCCAGTCTGGGTGGTGAAGCCAGCCATCCGCAAAGACTGGCTTAGAGTTAGGGACTAGAATAGGGACAGTGTTAGGGGCATGGCATCAAATTGACAATAGTCACGCACACCTTTCACTTCCCAATAATTACAATTCTTTATCTTTTGAAAAAAATTCAAAATGGAAGAATATTTATGTTGACTAAGAATGCGTTTAGATGCAGAGTGTGTCCCTTTGCGGTTGTATAGTTCTTTATGGTCTTGTATTGGTCATCTGAACTTGATGCGGTATAGACATAGGTGCAAATATTCAAGTTTAGAGTCTTCTTGCAAATACAGGGGAGGAGAGGGGTGGCGCCGGTGGGGGCAACCCATGTGCCTGCAGCATTTGCTTGGTGCACAGGTTGCTCCATTGCCCTTTCTTTGCTCTAGGATCATCCTAGAGCAAAGTGAAGAGACCCGCTGGTGATTTTTTTTAAAATTCTGACTTTAAATAGTGTTGCGCCTTGTCTACATCCACATCTTTTTTTACAAATGACCAAATATATTGAATATTGCAATTATTGTCTTTGAGTTATCTCTTGATATAACTGTCTTATGGGTAAGTTTTTGCAAAAAAGGTTATGGCATATTAGGTTTCCTTATTGTTTTTCCCATTTATTGATTTAAAAAAGTATGGAGAGTGTGCTGGTATGCTCCTGTAGCCAATGTGATGCCATGTATAGGGAGGTCAATCTGGTGGTCCTTGTGCTACCGTTGATTGACTGCCAGTTAGTCTGGTTGTGTGACCGTGCCATCCTGTACTGACTAAGAATAGGGACAGTGTTAGGTTAGGGAGGTCAATCCCACACCCCCATCCCAACCCCAATCCTGAAAACAATCCCAATCCCACAGCCAGTCTGGGTGGTGAAGCCAGCCATCCGCAAAGACTGGCTTAGAGTTAGGGACTAGAATAGGGACAGTGTTAGGGGCATGGCATCAAATTGCACGCACACTTTTCACTTCCCAATAATTACAATTCTTTATCTTTTGAAAAAAAATCAAAATGGAAGAATATTAATGTTGACTAAGAATGCGTTTAGATGCAGAGTGGGTCCCTTTGCAGTTGTATAGTTCTTTATGGTCTTGTATTGGTCATCTGAACTTGATGCGGTATAGACATAGGTGCAAATAGTCAAGTTTAGAGTCTTCTTGCAAATACAGGGGAGGAGAGGGGTGGCGCCGGTGGGGGCAACCCATGTGTCTGCAGGAGTTGCTTGGTGCACAGGTTGCTCCATTGCCCTTTCTTTGCTCTATTATCATCCTAGAGCAAAGTAAAGAGACCCGCTGGTAATTTTTTTTACTTCTGACTTTAAATAGTGTTGCGCCTTGTCTACATCCACATCTTTTTCACACATGACCAAATATATTGAATATTGCAATTATTGTCTTTGAGTAATCTCTTGATATAACTGTCTTATGGGTACGTTTTTGCAAAAAAGGTTATGGCATATTAGTTTTCCTTATTATTTGTCCCATTTATTGATTTAAAAAAGTATGGAGAGTGTGCTGGTATGCTCCTGTAGCCAATGTGATGCGATGTATAGGGAGGTCAATCTGGTGGTCCTTGTGCTACCGTGGATTGACTGCCAGTTAGTCTGGGTGTGTGACCGTGCCATCCTGTACTGACTAAGAATAGGGAAAGTGTTACGTTAGTGTTAGGGAGGTCAATCCCACACCCCCCATCCAGGGGCGTAACTACCGGGGGAGCAGGGGGTGCAAATGGGCCATGGCCCGCACCCCCGCAGGGCCCCCCCAGGCAGATTGCGCTCGCTGCAGCCGGCTGGAGTCGGCTGCAGCCGCAGAGAAAAATCACACGGACAATGGTGGGGGCGAGACCACCTGCACAGCCCGCACCAGGGCCCGCCCCCACCTAGTTCTGTTACTGCTTTTTTTTTTTTTGATGATTATATACCTTGTAAGGTAAAAACCCTTTTACACTCACACGCCAGAAGCTAAGCTCTTCGCTACTGTCCCGTCTGTTACTGCACGCTCGACTGTAATGTGGGGAAGAAGGCATACCTCATTACGGAAGACAGACAGTAGTGCCTGTTAGATTGTAAGCTCCCCCTGTGGGGCAGGGACTGATGTGAATGATGTAAACTCTCTGGAAACCACCGCGTAAAGTGTGTGTGTGAGCCAAAAGGTTAAGATATAACTGACCTAACTGTGAGTAAATGTGATAGGAAGCTTAGATTGTAAGCTCCTATGGGGCAGGAACAGATGTGAACGAAGGATAATCTGTGTAATGCACTGCGTAAAATGTGACGGCGCTAAAAAAATAAAAGGAAGCCAAAAGACATGGGAAAATTATGTGATGGCGCTAAAGAAAGAAGAAAAGGAAGCCAGAAGACATGAGAAAATAATCAGAATGGCACGCCTGAAGTACAGAAGGTAGGATTTTTTTAATGGTTATATATCTTGTAAGGTAAAAACCCTTTTACACTCACAAGCCAGAAACTAAGCTCTTCGCTACTGTCCCGTCTGTTAGTGCACGCTCGACTGTAATGTGGGGAAGAAGGCATACCTCATTACGGAAGACAGACAGTAGTGCCTGTTCGCTCAGAGCATGAAGGTTGAGGGGTATCACTGCTCTATTGAGAGGTAAAGCCAGGCTTTATCAATCAGGATGTCCCTCCCAACATGCAATTCTGTGCTTCTTCACTAGTATGCATTTCAGAAGTTCATACACAACATTCACTCCATCATCCACATTGATTCCAATCACTCCTTTATACAAGACCAATAACTTGTTAACTAAATAATGCTTTCCACTACTAATTAATAACTCGTTAACTGAATGGTGTTTCCACTACTAATTATTGACTCCTCAACGAAATGACGTTTCCTCTACTCGTTAATAAATTGTTAACTAAATTATGTTTTCCACTACTAATTAATAACTCGTTAAATAAAATATGTTGCCATGACTAATTAAAACTTGTTAACTAAAAAATAATTTCCACTACTAATTAATAACTCATTAAATGTATGGTGTTTCCACTACTAATTAATGATTCCTTAATGAAATTATGTTTCCGCTACTAATTAATAACTCGTTAACTAAATGATGGTTCCATGACTAATTAATAAATCTTTAACAGAATGCTTTTTCCAAAACGAATTAATAACTCATTAACCAAATGATGTTTCCACTACCAATTAATAACTCGTTAACTAAATAATGCTTTCCACTACTAATTAATGACTCGTTAATGTTTCCACTACTAATTAATAAAATTGTTAACTAAACTATGTTTTCCACTACTAATTAATAACTCGTTAACTAAATGATGTTTCCATGACTAATTAATAACTCGTTAATGGAATGCTTTTTCCAATACTAATTAAAAACTCATTAACTGAATGATTTTCCATGACTAATTAATAACATCGTTAACGGAATGCTTTTTTCAATTATAATTAATAACTTGATAACTAAATGATGTTTCCATGACTAATTAATAAATTGTTAATAGAATTGTTTTCTACTACTAATTAATAACTCGTTAACGGAATGCTTTTTTTAATACTAATTAATAACTAGTTAACTAAATGATGTTTCCATAACTAATTAATAAATTGTTAACTTAATTTTGTTTTCCACTACAAATTATTAACTCGTTAACTAAATGATGTTTCCATGACTAATTAATAAATCTTTAACAGAGTGCTTTTTCCAAAACTAATTAATAACTCATTAACCAAATGATGTTTCCACTACCAATTAATAACTCGTTAACTAAATAATGCTTTCCACTACTAATTAATGACTCGTTAATGTTTCCACTACTAATTAATAAAATTGTTAACTAAACTATGTTTTCCACTACTAATTAATAACTCGTTAACTAAATGATGTTTCCATGACTAATTAATAGCTCGTTAATGGAATGCTTTTTCCAATACTAATTAAAAACTCATTAACTGAATGATTTTCCATGACTAATTAATAACTCGTTAACGGAATGCTTTTTTCAATTATAATTAATAACTTGTTAACTAAATGATGTTTCTATGACTAATTAATAAATTGTTAATTGAATTATGTTTTCTACTACTAATTAATAACTCGTTAACGGAATGCTTTTTTTAATACTAATTAACAACTCATTAACTGAATGATGTTTCCACTACTAATTAATAAATTGTTAACTGAATTTTGTTTTCCACTACAAATTATTAACTTGTTAACTAAATGATGTTTCCATGACTAATTAACTTAACAGAATTCTTTTTCCAATACTAATTAATAACTCATTAACTGAATGATGTTTCCACTACTAATTAATAACTTGTTAACTAAATAATTCTTTCCACTACTAATTAAAAACTCGTTAACTGAATGGTGTTTCCACTACTAATTAATGACTCCTTAACAAAATTATGTTTCCACCACTTATTCATAAATTGTTAACTGAATTTTGTTTTCCACTACAAATTATTATTTTGTTAACTAAATTATGTTTCCATGACTAATTAATAACCGTAAATGGAATGCTTTATCCAATACTAAGGGCTCTTACACATGAGCGTTTTTACCTGCGCTCCCCTGCGTTCCGTTTTTCGGCGTTCAGCCGCAGGGGAGCGCAGGAATAGACGCATGTCATTATTTCAAATGGGGCTGTACCCACACAGGCGCATGTAGGCGCCGAACGCAGGTTGAGACGCAACATGCTGCACTTTTCCTGCGTTCGGCGCCTACACGCGCCTGTGTGAGTACAGCCCCATTTGAAATAATGAAATGCATCTATTCCTGCGCTCCCCTGCGGCTAAACGCCGAAAAACGGAACGCAGGGGAGTGCAGGTAAAAACGCTCATGTGTAAGAGCCCTAATTAATAATTCGTTAACTAAATGATGTTTCCATGACTTATTAATAACTCATTAATGGAATGCTTTTTCCAATACTAATTAATAATTAATTAACTGAATGATGTTTCTACTACTAATTAATAACTCGTTAACGGAATGCTTTTTCCAATTATAATTAATAACTTGTTAACTAAATGATGTTTCCATGACTAATTAATAAATTGTTAATTGAATTATGTTTTCCACTACTAATTAATAACTCGTTAACAAAATGATGTTTCCATGACTAATAATTCGTTAACAGAATGCTTTTTAATTCTAATTAATAACTCGTTAACTAAATGATGTTTCCATGACTAATTTATAACTTGTTAACTAAAAAATGCTTTCCACTACTAATTAATAACTCCTTAACTGAATGGTGTTTCCTCTACTAATTAATAACTCGTTAACGGAATGCTTTATCCAATACTAATTAATAACTCGTCAACTAAATGATGTTTCCATGACTAATTAATAACTCGTTAACGGAATGCTTTTTCCAATTCTAATTAATGATTCATTAACTGAATGATGTTTTCACTACTAACTAATAACTTGTTAACTAAATAATGCTTTCCAATACTAATTAATAACTCGTTAACTAAATGATGTTTCCATGACTAATTAATAACTTGTTAACTAAATAATGCTTCCACCACTAATTAATAACACGTTAACTGAATGGTGTTTCCACTACTAATTGATGATTCCTTAACGAAATTATGTTTCCATGACTAATTATTATCTCGTTAATGGAATGCTTTTTCCAATACTAATTAATAACTAGTTAACTAAATGATGTTTCCATGACTAATTAATAACTCATTAACAGAATGCTTTTTCCAATTATAATTAATAACTCGTTAACTAAATGATATTTCCATGACTAATTAATATATTGTTAATTGAATTATGTTTTCCACTACTAATTAATAACTCGTTATCTAAATGATGTTTCCATGACTAATTAATAACTTGTTAACGGAATGCTTTTTTCAATACTAATTAATAATTCATTAACTGAATGATGTTTCCACTACTAATTAATAACTTGTTAACTAAATAATGCTTTCCACTACTAATTAATAACTCGTTAACTAAATGATGTTTCCATGACTAATCAATAACTCGTTAACGGAATGCTTTTTCCAATTGTAATTAATAATTCATTAACTGAATGATGTTTTCACTACTAATTAATAACTTGTTAACTAAATAATGCTTTCCACTACTAATTAATAACTCGTTAACCAAATGATGTTTCCATGACGAATTAATAACATGTTAACTAAATAATGCTTCCACCACCAATTAATAACGCGTTAACTGAATGGTGTTTCCACTACTAATTAATGATTCCTTAACAAAATGATGTTTCCATGACTAATTAATATTTCGTTAATGGAATGCTCTTTTCAATACTAATTAATAACTTGTTAACTGAATGATGTTTTCATGACTAATTAATAACTCATTAACAGAATGCTTTTTCCAATTATAATTAATAACTTGTTAACTAAATGATGCTTTCCACTACTAATTAATAACTCGTTAACTAAATGATGTTTCCATGACTAATTAATAACTCATTAACAGAATGCTTTTTCCAATTGTAATTAATAATTCATTAACTGAATGATGTTTTCACTACTAATTAATAACTTGTTAACTAAATAATGCTTTCCACTTCTAATTAATCACTCGTTAACCAAATGATGTTTCCATGACGAATTAATAACTTGTTAACTAAATAATGCTTCCACCACCAATTAATAACGCGTTAACTAAATGATGTTTCCATGACTAATTAATAACTCGTTAACAGAATGCTTTTTTAATTCTAATTAATAACTCATTAACTAAATGATGTTTCCATGACTAATTTATAACTTGTTAACTAAAAAACTGCTTTCCACTACTACTTAATAACTCCTTAACTGAATGCTTTTTCCAATTATAATTAATAACTTGTTAACTAAATGATGTTTCCATGACTAGTTAATAAATTGTTAATTGAATTGTTTTCCACTACTAATTAATAACTCGTTAACTAAATGTTGTTTCCACCACTAATTAATAACTCGTTATCTAAATGATGTTTCCATGACTAATTAATAACTCATTAACTGAATGCTTTTTTTAATACTAATTAATAACTAGTTAACTAAATGATGTTTCCATGACTAATTAATAACTTCTTAACTAAATAATGCTTTCCACTACTAATTAATAACTTGTTAACTAAATTATGTTTGCATGACTAATTAATAACTCGTTAACGGAATGCTTTTTTCAATACTAAT
Organism: Xenopus laevis; assembly: GCF_017654675.1. Classification (NCBI taxonomy): domain Eukaryota; kingdom Metazoa; phylum Chordata; class Amphibia; order Anura; family Pipidae; genus Xenopus; species Xenopus laevis. The sequence goes on from NC_054387.1 coordinate 19,984,411, forward strand.
TAATAATTCATTAACTGAATGATGTTTCCACTACTAATTAATAACTTGTTAACTAAATAATGATTTCCACTACTAATTAATAACTCGTTAACTAAATGATGTTTCCATGACTAATTAATAACTCGTTAACGGAATGCTTTTTCCAATTGTAATTAATAATTCATTAACTGATGTTTTCACTACTAATTAATAACTTGTTAACTAAATAATGCTTTCCACTTCTAATTAATCACTCGTTAACCAAATGATGTTTCCATGACGAATTAATAACTTGTTAACTAAATAATGCTTCCACCACCAATTAATAACGCGTTAACTAAATGATGTTTCCATGACTAATTAATAACTCGTTAACAGAATGCTTTTTTAATTCTAATTAATAACTCATTAACTAAATGATGTTTCCATGACTAATTTATAACTTGTTAACTAAAAAACTGCTTTCCACTACTACTTAATAACTCCTTAACTGAATGCTTTTTCCAATTATAATTAATAACTTGTTAACTAAATGATGTTTCCATGACTAGTTAATAAATTGTTAATTGAATTGTTTTCCACTACTAATTAATAACTCGTTAACTAAATGTTGTTTCCACCACTAATTAATAACTCGTTATCTAAATGATGTTTCCATGACTAATTAATAACTCATTAACTGAATGCTTTTTTTAATACTAATTAATAACTAGTTAACTAAATGATGTTTCCATGACTAATTAATAACTTCTTAACTAAATAATGCTTTCCACTACTAATTAATAACTTGTTAACTAAATTATGTTTGCATGACTAATTAATAACTCGTTAACGGAATGCTTTTTTCAATACTAATTAATAATTCATTAACTGAATGATGTTTCCACTACTAATTAATAACTTGTTAACTAAATAATGATTTCCACTACTAATTAATAACTCGTTAACTAAATGATGTTTCCATGACTAATTAATAACTCGTTAACGGAATGCTTTTTCCAATTGTAATTAATAATTCATTAACTGAATGATGTTTTCACTACTAATTAATAACTTGTTAACTTAATAATGCTTTCCACTACTAATTAATAACTTGTTAACTGAATGATGTTTTTAATACTAATTAATAACTCATTAGCTGAATGATGTTTTTCCACTACTATTTAATACGTTGTTAAGTGAATGATGTTTCTGCTACTAATTAATAAATTGTTAACTGAATTATGTTTTACACTACTAATTAATAACTAGTCAACTGAATGATGTTTTTCACTACTAATCAATAACTCGAATGCTGTTTCCAATACTAATTAATAACTCATTAACTGAATGTTTTCCACTACTATTTTAATACGTTGTTAACTGAATGATGTTTCGGTTACTAATTAATAACTTGTTAACTGAATGATTTTTTCACTACTAATTAATAACTTGTTAACGGAATGCTTTTTCCAATACTAATTAATAACTCATTAACTGAATGATGTTTTTCCACTACTGTTTAATACGTGATAAATAATGCTTTCCACTACTAATTAATAACTCGTTAACTGAATGGTGTTTCCACTACTAATTAATGATTCCTTAACAAAATAATGTTTCCACTACTCAATAATAAATTGTTAACTAAATAATGCTTTCCACTACTAATTAATAACTCATTAACTGAATGTGTTTCCACTACTAATTAATGACTCCTTAACGAAATGATGTTTCCACTACTAATTAATAACTCCTTAACTGTATGTTTCCACTACTAATTAATAAATTAACTGAATTATGTTTTCCACTATTAATTAATAACGCGTTAACTAAATGATGTTTCCACTACTAATTAATAAATTGTTAACCGAATTATGTTTTACACTACTAATTAATAACTAGTCAACTGAATGATGTTTTTCACTACTTATTAATAACTTGTTAACGGAATGCTTTTTCCAATACTAATTAATAACTCATTAACTGAATGATGTTTTTCCACTACTATTTAATACGTTGTTAACTGAATGATGTTTCTGCTAATAATTAATAACTTGTTAACTGAATGATTTTTTCACTACTAATTAATAAATAAATAATGCTTTCCACTACTAATTAATAACTCGTTAACTAAATGGTGTTTCCACTACTAATTAATGACTCCTTAACAAAATAATGTTTCCAATACTCAATAATAAATTGTTAACTGAATTATGTTTTCCACTACTAATTAATAACTCGTTCACTAAATGATGTTTCCATGACTAATTAATAACTTGTTAACTAAATAATATTTTCCACTACTAATTAATAACTCATTAACTGAATGGTGTTTCCACTACTAATTAATGACTCCTTAACGAAATGAAATGATGTTTCCACTACTAATTAATAACTCCTTAACTGCATAATGTTTCCACTACTAATTACTAAATTATTAACTGAATTATGTTTTCCACTACTAATTAATAACTTTTAACTAAATAATGCTTTCTACTACTAATTAATAAGTCGTTAACTAAATGATGTTTCCATGACTAATTAATAACTCGTTAACTGAATGATGTTTCCACTACTAAGTAATAACTAGACAACTGAATGATGTTTTTAACTACTAATTAATAACTTGTTAACTGAATGATGTTTTTTAATACTAATTAATAACTCATTAGCTGAATGATGTTTTTCCACTACTATTTAATACGTTGTTAAGTGAATGATGTTTTTGCTACTAATTAATAACTTGTTAACTGAATGATGTTTCCACTACTAATTAATAATTTGTTAACTGAATGATATTTCCACGACTACTTAATAACTTGTTAACTGAATGACTTTTCCACTACCAATTATTAACTTATTAACAGAATGATGTTTCCACTACTAATTAATAACTCGTTAACTAAATGATGTTTCCTAACTTGTTACCTGAATTATGTTTTCTACTACTAATTAATAACTTATTAACTGAATGATGTTTCTGCTACTAATTAATAACTCAATAACTGAATGTTTTCCACTACTAATTAATTCATTGACTGAATGATGTATCCATGACTAATTAATAACTTGTTAACTGATGTTTTCCACTACTAATTAATGTATCTATATATGTATGTATATTCCTTTTGTATTGTGCTCTTGAGGGCAAAGCACTGTACAGCAAAACAATAAATTAGTAGTAACAAACAAGGCGTCATTGAAATGAAAAGTAACAATAAGTGCATTATTAGAAATACAATTAACATAAATATAAAATATAATTACAATACAGGTAAGTGCTCAGTGTCAAGGAGACAAAAGGATGGAGGACCCTACACCATAGGGCTTACAGTCTAAATGGGAGGGTAACATACAGACACAATTTGCTGGGGTATTAAAGTGCTGTAGATTACAGTTTGTTACACTGTCATTTACAAACCAGTTCCCAGTTCATGTATTATCCAGGTGCTTCCAGAGGTAGTCTTTGAGTTTTGTTTTAAAAACACTGAAGGAGGATTTTAGGAATGGCATTCCAAATATAAGGAGTCGCAAGAGAGAAGGGTTGGTATGGGAAACTGCAGTAGTAATGGGGGGGTGCAACCAAGTGGTTGCTCTGAGAGCAGCAGAGGTTTCGGCCAGGAACATATAGAGAGACAAGGGATTAGGTGTAGTGAGGTGCAGAGGAATGAAGGGTTTTAAAGGTTATGAGGAAGAAGGTATTCTTTGTTTTATAGGAACCCATAATAAGGACTTGTGCTGGGAAGGGCCTTTTGGATGAGAGGAGGATAATTCTGACAGCAGTGTTTAAATACAGACTGTAGAGAGGAGAGATGGCAGTTAGGGAGGGCAGTAAGTAGAAGGTTACAGTGATCTAGTTGGGATAGGATGAGAGCATGCATAAACGTTTTAGACGTATCATGCAAAAGGAAGGGATGGATTTTGGCATTATTGTATAAGAAAAAGTGGTGTTAATATAACTAGAGAAGGAGAGAGGCGTCAAAGATTACTCCCAGACATTGAGCTGAGTTTACAGGGTTAATGAGCATGCCATCAATACAGATAGTAAAAAGGGGAGTAGGACTAGGCTTAGGTGGAAAGATGATTAGTTCGGTTTTTGTTAGGTTGATTTTGAGGTGGTGCTGGTTCATCCAATTTAAGATAGCTAGGAGACAGTTAGAGATTTGAGCCTCTGTTTCCGCTGTTAATGAAGGGGTGGATAAATATATTTGGGTATCATCAGCATACAGATGATAATTAAAGCCAAATGATCAGATGAGCTCTCCCAAAGATAGAGTGTACAGGGAGAACAATAGCGGACCAAGTACAGAGCCTTGAGCACCCCCACATTAAGTGGAACTGGAGATGAGGTTTTGTTAGCAAAGGACACAGTAAATGATTGGTTAGAAAGGTAAAAAGAAAGCCAAGATGCAGCCTGGTTATGGATGTCAAGTGAATACAGAGTCTGCATCTGGAGAGAGTGGTCAACCGTATCAAATGCAAATGATAGGTCAAGGAGGATAAGGATGGAGAAGTGAGTGACCTTTGGCTTTGGCAACCTGAAGATCTTTTGTAACTCTGCACATAGCAGTCTCAGTAGAGTGAGCAGGCCGGAAACCAGATTGCAGAGGGTCTAACAGATCATGGATGTGTAGAAAGTCAGTAATATGTGAGAACACAATACGTTCTAAGAGTTTAGAGGAAGTGGTAGAAGTGAGACAGGATGATAATTTGACAGACAGGATGGGTCAAGTGTGGCCTTTTTAAGAGTAGGTTTGACACAGGCATGTTTGAAAGGAGAAGGAAAGGTTCCAGAAGCTAGAGTGGAATTGAAGATGTGAGTAAGTGGTGGCCTAAGCTCTGCAATAAAGTGTTTGAGCAGAGAAGAAGGCATAGGGTCAAGGGGGCAAGTTATGATTGGGGAGGACAAGAGAAGCTTGGAGACTTCAGACATTGTTACCGGAGGGAAGGAATTAAGATATGCAGAAGGGGGCATAGGAAGGAGGAGCTGGTTTGCATTAGTAGAGGTAGGGAACTGATTGAGGATGGACTCTACTTTATCAGTAAAGTCCTGAGGAAATTGTGTCTGGTTGAGTGATACTGTTGATGACAGATGGAGAAGGGTATTGAATAGAGAAAACAGGCGTCATGGGTTGCATTTGTGATGGTTTATAAGGGAACTGTAGTACTCTTGGTTGGCCTTTGACAAAGCAGAATTGAGGCAGGATGGTAGAAATTTATAGTGAATAAAGTCTGCTTGCATATGGGATTTCTTCCACATACGTTCAGCAGATGAGCACAGGAGCGTAAGAATCTGGTTTGTGAGAGGGGTGGCATTGGTGGGGGTGACCCATGTGCCTGCTTCACTTGCTTGGCACACAAGTCGCTCCATTGCTCTCTTCCCGGAGCAAAGTGAAGGGACCTGCTGGCAATTTTTTTACTTCTGACTTTAAATAGTGTTGCACCTTGTCTACATCCATATCTTTTTTTACATATGACCAAATATATTGAATATTTTAATTATTGTCTTTGATTTATCTCTTGATATTACTGTTTTTTTTTCAAAAAAGGTTATTGCATATCAGGTTTTCTTATTTGTTTTTCCCATTTATTGATTTAAAAAAGTATGGAGAGTGTGCTGTTATGCTCCTGTAGCCAATGTGATGCCATGTATAGGGAGGTCAATCTGGTGGTCCTTGTGCTACCGTGGATTGACTGCCAGTTAGTCTGGGTGTGTGACCGTGCCATCCTGTACTGACTAAGAATAGGGACAGTGTTAGGTTAGTGTTAGGGAGGTCAAACCCACACCCCCAATCCTGAAAACAGTCCCAATCCCACAACTAGTCTGAGTGTTAAGGGCATGGCATCAAATCGACAGGCGACACACAATTTTAGTTCCCCAAAAAAAGAAATTCTAAAAAAAATCAAGAATTATGTAGGGTTATGGTAACTAAGAATGCATTTAGATGCAGAGAATGTCCTTCAGAGGTTTCTATAGTACCATATGTTCTTGTGGTGGTCATTTGAACTTGATGCTGTGTGGACATATGTGCAAATAAAATAAAAAACATTTTTTGGAGACCCACTTGTTGTGTTTATTCCATATAGCTCAACATGACACCTAATTGCACACCATATACAATGTTTCAGGGTGGCATATAACCGAATCCCTTCAGCAGGTATAAATTAACACTATGATCCATGGTAATGCTGCCTGCTATTGTCCATTTCAGAAAATTTCCATATGTTGCAAATCCAAAATAAGTTCATATAGCATATTTATCCCAAGTGATTTTCTTACAATGATTAAATTATATATATATTTAAAAAAAAGGTTATCTATTAACTTGGGATTTTTCTAACTTTTCTAATTGTATTTTATATCCTTTTTTTTTATTTTATTTGAATGAAATAAGGTAAATGTTCTGTGATACAGTACACCATAATAAATAACACCTAAAATATTCATTCAAACCTATGTTTGCCATATTTAATTTCCTGATCCAGAACAATTCTCTCTGCAAAAGCTCACAAGCAGTGTCTCCCTCTGGCATGATCACTTGCTCCAAAATCTTCCTTCATAATCACATTGTGTCTGGACTTAGAGAAATGCCTACTGACACTAGCGTTACTTTTTACTCCGTTTTTATATTGCTCCTGTGTTCATTTAAACGTATCCTTATTTGCCTGCTAGTTTGTCCTACGTAGGCCAAGCCGCATGGGCATTTTAAGAGGTAAATAACATTTCTTGAGAGGCATGTATAATACCCTTTCAACCTAATATTGTAACCTTGCGAAGGGTGAGTAATATCAGACCCCTAAATGATACCATTACAGTTTTGGCAGGACATGCATGGAAAAGTGCCATAGTGTGGGGTGCCTAAAACCGTTGTTTAAGGACTGATGACGTTACCCAAATTCTTTCCCTTCCTGTATGCAAAAAGGAGCTGTGTATCTAAATATTTATTGTTGGAATCACTGTTTTGTAGCATTGGCTATTACCTTTTATAATGTTTTTAATAGCTTTACAGCGTGTGTCATAAGGTCTTAAGAATAATTACGCTGCTTCATCCAGGGCAATGAAAGGACAAAAGGACGAGTCTATGGAACCATATACATAATGTGACTCTGATATTTGCGGCTACTGATTCAGAATTGCTTTTCTGTATTGTCTTACCTGTAGGAATACATGATTTGTCCAAAATCCCCCTGATTGATCATTTCAAGTTTAAAGGGTGGCCCAGCTGTGCGGCACTTTTGATATTAGCTGAGCCCCCCTTGAGCAGACACTGAAGCAGCCAAATGGAGCTGAACTCGCAGAAGGGAGCTGCCCACCAATATTTTTTTTTTAACTTGTGGGGGCCCTGACCACTTTTTTTTTTTACTTGTGTAGCCCTGTCCACCAATGTTGTTTCACCTTATATGTGGAGCCCTGATGTAGGAGGCTTGTGTAGGAGGCCTGGCCTACATTGTCATACTGGCCAATAATGGTTATTTTTTTACCAAGGGATTAAACCAAGTGGCTCTTAATTGTTAATTATAAATGTAAATTCTAAAACTAAATGCAATTTATGTTAGCGTATGCACCTCCTTAAGGAGCCTACCTTGACGTGGTGGCAGGCTTAATACTTCATTGGCCAAAAGTGCTTTTATTGTTTAGCTCTCGTGTCTGTGTGGAGTTTCTACTGTGGGATGAGGTGGGCAGGGCCTATGGCCAAGCCTGGGAGTCAAAATAGGCCTTGCCATTCCAAGTACACAGAGGCCCAAACAGCACTCTACCAGCCCAAACTGCCCCCTACCAGCCCACTATATGGAAACTTTCTATTGAACCATACAGCAGCCCCTCTAGCAGAACCCACAGATTGCCAGTCCGGGCCTGCCTATGGCAGGGTGGGCAGGACCTGGAAAATGTTGTCTTGACACCAGTTTCTCTCGTGAGCCCATACTGCTCCAGTCTACTGTCCAACCCTACATAAGCTTCCTGAATTTTACATGTCATGAGACTATATAGGAACTGTCCTTGTTAAGGGTTCAGATTTGGTCCTGCCAGGACCTTAGGAACCAAGCCTCTATTTTGCAGTATTTGGTTGAATCCTGAATGCCTGACTAACCAAATGTTAAAGGGATTCTGCCATGGAAAACGTGTCTCTCCAGCACAATCATGCATTGAAATCTCATCAGTTTCACTGAAACAATAGCTGAAAGCAGTCCCATTGTGAAATGCTGGCTCTTTCTGAAAGCACAGGATCAGACACAATGACTATTGGTTTTATTTATTAAGAATACTTTTTTAAATGGTAGAATGAATTATTTGCTATGTACAAAGTGTAGTTTAGTTATAAAACCACACCATAAAAATCATGACAGAAGCCCTTTAATATAAGACTGCTGGACAGCTGAAGATAATCATTTTTTTGGGAAGGGGACAGGGGGAAGTTGCTGTTAGGGTATTTGATTTGTCATTTGGAGTCCAGCACTGACAATTAGTAAATTAGTGGATTTGGGCCATTCTTATTCTACTGGAAAGCCACAACCATGTACCACCTATACTCCTGAAGAAGCCATTCAAGTGGAAACACGTAGGGCAACATAGGTGGACGGTGGTGAGAGTAGCTCCGACCGCTCCCTCCATAGACAGGCAGGTTGCACCATCCAGGAAAGGAAGGGAGGGGGCAGGCTACTGTGGCTTGCTAATTGCTAAAATGTAAAGGCGTTTATAACATTCCGATTTTGGTTTTGTACTGAAAGACTGCAAAAGGTGGACAGATGGTAGAGCTTTGTGTTTTTATGGACACGGTCCAACACTGCGCTAATAAATGCAGTGGGTGTGTTGAGTTGTGGTGAATTGGTCACATATGGTGCGTTTTAGATTTTAACTATTTTCCTCATTAAAAGTTATATTTTAAGTAAGTGTGTGGGATCAAAGTTTAAAGTTGTCACTTGAAGTGACTTGAGTTGCTGTGAGTTAAAGGACTAACGCTCACACTATCTGGGTGCTATGTTCCAACTCCAGTTGTTTCTAATAATTTGATACCTAACATAATAACAACTTACTACCATATCGTTTTTACATTTTTATTCTACACCATATTGGCCAAGGGCAACAAGATCATATTGTAGTTTAAATTCCAAAATGGGGAGCTGCATAAGAAAAAAAAATATTAAAAAAACCATTGTAAGACCAATTACAATTCGTCTTAAGTTGGCCATACAGGTGGTCATATATGGACCGGCATATTATTGCCTCAATGGGGCCCCATCAATGGGCCTGCCTGACTGATATCTTGCCCAAAAATTGGCAGCTATCTATCTGGCAAATTTAAAATTTCCATTGGGAATAGGAGTGTATCAGCTGGTTGATATGGTCCTCGCCCTGATGCCCTGCGTTATTTTGATTGTGATCCAAATGTCAGCCTGTTGAAAAAAAACACGGGTTCAGCTTGCTTGTTGCATGAAGATTGATAAAGGGCACCTTTTAAAAAGTAGCATGCCTCAGGCCTAGAGGTGGGACAGGAAATTAATTCACTTTCCATTCTGCACTTTCTAGATGTCTCTAATATCCTCTCATTCCCCTCCCTTCTCAAATCTAATTGTGTAGCCTGTGCATGGCCATATGGCACATAAGATATTAGGATGATGCAAAGTTTGCCTTAATAACAGTGTTCATGAAATGGAACCTACTTGCTTGCTATGATTGTGAATTCCAAAACTGAAGGAAACAGGATTTAAATAATTTATATAGTTTAAGTAAAGTTTATTTTGCTTGGCAAACAGTAAAAATGAATTGGGAATTATTTCTTACAGTAGCAGGTTCCCTTTAATGTCCTGTCTGACATCTCAGTAATCCAGGTGCAGAATCTGTTAAGTGTTACAGTTTGCTACGTGAGTTGATACATTTCTCAGAAGCATCTGTGGGAATACAAGCAACTATTGTATCTATTATATCCATAGCCTTTCATGAAACTCAGATATTGTACTTAGCAGGGCCAAAGATAAGGAATATAGCAACTAATGTATCAATTTAGAACAGTTTACAGAGTCTGATCCCCTCTCAGAGCTGCCACAAATAGTAAATAGCAATTGAAAAAAAAGTCGATTTCTGAACTATCTGAAAACAACTGAATTGAAAAAAATGTTGGAAGCAGAACAACCTGCCAAGGTTTATTCTTATTCACTTTGTTCCTGGGCAATAAACGATACTCAAAATCTCAATTGTCTACTGTTTTAACAAACAAATAATATATACAGACTTTTGGGGGGTTCAATGAATCACACACCCAGTATATAGCATCAATTTATCTAAAGGTTCAGTAACGCTAAACTGGAAGCACATAGCATATAACATTATCTTTATGTAGATAAACACAACAGTCCTCCTGCAGGTATGGATTCTCCACCAAGCATTCTCACACTGGGTTAATGGGCTGAAGATTGTGTTTATAATGGTTATTCCTGGGATCTTCCAGCCATTCCACTTCATGGTTTGAAGGCTGTATGCTCAGTGCACTCGCTGGCACATACACGCAGCAAAAATCTGGAGGAAAACAAGAAAAAAACCTTTATAACACAATCTCAAGGAAGAATTTAATGTGAAACATGAATGTTTCACAGTAATGTATTTTAGTTCACAGGGATATGGTCCATATTTCACAATACCACTGCCATATTCAGTATGAGGAAAGTGGATTAATATTTTTGCAAAATATATTTTTCACAGCTACACTGCTAGTTTGGGGAAGAAAGAGAAAGCACGGAATAGTAAAAGGGCAGAAAACTAAGAAAAGGCAAAGGATAATGGCATACCAGAAAGAAAACAAAATGGGAGAAAGAGGAGGAGGTGAACATCAGTGGATAAAAAAAAAAGGAAATGTAGAGAGAAGAGACTAAATATGAATTAAAAAAGCAATACCAAAAATAGCGAAAACAAAAAAAATGGGAGTTGATAAGATGGGGAGAAAAAAGGAAAAGGGAGATAAAATAAAAAAGGAAGGAAGAAAAAGAAAATAAGTTAAGGATGACTTTATATGACTATTACTAGAAGCTGCGTATATGACAAAGGAAGAGCAGAAGAGGAAAGGTTCAGAGTAATATGTGTGAGAGAAATAATAGAGTAAGAGGAAAAAGTACATAAAGCAAAATTTGTTTTAAAAATATAGAAGTGAAAATACAGTAAGAAGAGCAAAATTAGAGAACATAGGAATTAATGTTCCTCATATTTTCACAACTGTTTTTGGGCCTGTGCCCCAATTCCTTCAGCACCTAGCATTGTCCCTGACTGAAGAAACAGTAGAGTTTAAAAAAAAACCAAAAAGATTAGAATCAGCAAAATTGTACAGCTGTCACTGCAGGACTCTTCTTCCAGTTGGACAGATAAGAAGAATGGGGTCAGACAGTGTTTTAAGGGTGACCTTCAGTCTGTGGTTTTATCACACCTAAAGGGGTTGTTCACCTTGAAATTTGCTTTTAAAATAATGTAGAGTGTGATATTCCGAAACTATTCACAATTGGTTTTCATTTTTTATTATTTGTGATTTTTAACTTATTTAGCTTTTTATTCAGCAGCTCTCCAGTTTGCAGTTTCAGCAATCTGGTTGCTAGGGTCCAAATTTCTCTAGCAACCATGCATTGATTGGAATAAGAGACTGGAATATGAATAGGAGAGGGCCTGAACAGTACGACTTAATAAAAAAATGAATAAAAAATGAAAATCATATGTGAATTGTCTCAAAATCACTCTCTACATCACACTAAGCATTAACTCAAAGGCAAACAACCACTCCAAAGAAAGGGGTGCTGCTCTATATTGTAACATAGTCAGTAAGGTTGAAAAAAGACATACGTCCATTAAGTTCAACCTTTTAGTTTTTTTTCTTTTTTAATCTACCTAACTGCTAGTTGCTGCTAGGCAAAAAAAACCCATCTGAAGCCTCTCCAATCTGCCTCAGAGGGGAAAAAATTCCTTCCTGACTCCAAAATGGCAATCGGACTAGTCCCTGGATCAATTTGTACTATGAGCCATCTCCCATAACCCTGTATTCCCTCACTTGCTAAACACCACCCAACCCCTTCTTAAAGCTATCTAATGTATCAGCCTGTACAACTGATTCAGGGAGAGAATTATATATATATATATATATATATATATATATATATATATATATAATATATATATATATATATATATATATATATATATATATATATATATATATATATATATAATATATTTAATATAATATATTTATATATATTTTCATCTCCACTGCAATTAACTCTTCATTTCCTTTCTTTGCCTTTCGGATTGCTGATTTACAACATTTATTACAGTGTTTATATTCATTAAATGCAGCTTCTGTCCAACAGATTTGTAGTTTTTAAATGCCTTTCTCTTCTTTCCTATTAACTTCTTTACTTCTGCATTAAGCCGCATAGGATGATTCTTAGAGCTTCTACATTTACTCTTTAAGGGAATAAATTGATAACAGTAATCATTTTAAATGACAATCATTTCTGTTCTGTGTTTTTAGCTGAAAACTTAATGCCCCAATCAATATTCTGTAAGGCAGCCCTCAAGGCACTAAAATTAGCTTTTCATGGTTTTGTTGCCCCAGTATATATTTGGTTTTTGCACCAGACATTAAATAATACAACATTATGGTCACTATTACACAGGGGTTCAATGACTTGCACATTTGCTTTAAGTTCTGGGTCATTTGAGATCACTAGGTCCAGAATAGCTTTTTATCTGGTAGGCTCCCATTAACTGATCTGGCAGTATTGTTGCTCCAGTCAATAGCTGGGTAATTAAAATCCCCCATTGTCATTACTTTACCCAGACTAGCGCCCTTTTCTATTTGCATCAGGATCTTAGCCTCCTCATCTACATTAGGGATTGCCTTGAGCTGGTAAAGAACCCTAAACATAATGTACAACATTTCTAGGCTACTTCTTTAGTTCAGCTTTAGTTCTCCTTTAAAGTCCCTATGGCCAAATAGTAAACTTATGGTCCTGAAACTGGAGGTGGGTCAGGCAATGGTGTCTCTAAGCTTTTGGATCATGATCATAGAATGTAACATCTGAATTATCTTGGTTAATAAGGCTACAGGGCTGGTTCCAGCTTCTGGTATATACGCCGCCTTAGCTGGTGATATATGGCAAGAGGCCAAAGCAGAAGAAAAAGTACTGTGGATGGCAAAAAAAAAACAGTATAATGAGTTATAGTGCAGAGAACAGTGTTTTGGGGTTTTGCCGAGGGCAATAGGACATGGTCCTGATGGCATATCCATGATGTTTGAAAAACAGAGAAGAGGATATCACTTGTCAAACACCGTGAATAGATTGTGGAATCTATTTTTATCACATTCTACTTCTCTGAACCCCACAGGACAACCTCTATACTGAACCCCAGGTCCAGCTCAGAAGCAGAATAGAGGGCAGAAGGCAGAACTAAATATTATTAGCTGGTTTTAATGTATAAATTAAATACTATTTTTGCTGGGATGAACTACTGATTTACCAGGTCTTTCCCTAAATATGTTTATATTTATTTCTTTGGTACAAATATCCTTTACAAGCGAAGATGTTCAACTTACAAAGCAAATATGACAGAACACACCAGGAATGTATCCACCAAGAACAGCTAGGAATGTCAGGAAAGCTGCAGACCAAAAGGCAGAACTGCATATGGGAAAAGAAACATGCAATATGTTTAGATCCATAAATAAATACATGCAACGGAGAAATTCAGTAAATTCTTTTCTTGGCCCAAACCAATTCTTGGTTGTTCTATAGTGTTTATTTATAGCAAGTATTAGTCAATTCTCTAAAGTGTGTATTTGGGTGCATGCCCCACAATTAGCCACAATTAGGGTTGCCACCTTTATTGAAAAATATTACCAGCCAGTGGGGGGCGAGCACCAAAAGTGGGACGGCCCATGATGCAAAAGGGGGGTGGGGCTATGTGGAATTCCACAAAAGGGGCGGAGCAACATAGCAGCGATGTCCACAGCGCTGGAAAAAGGGTAAGTTCTGTGCGAATTGGGGGCAGGCCAGGGGCTTTTTTTTTTAAAGGGTATTGCAAATTACCGGCAACTGCATTGCCGGTAAATTTGTAATACCGGCCCCGGCAGGTGTTTACCGGCTAGGCCGGTAAAATACTGGCCGGGTGGCAACTCTAGCCACAATATTATTATAGGATATAAACAACAATCCATATAAGTGGGCCACACACAGGCCTATAATGGATAAATGACTCAGCCACTACATACTGCAAATGAACAATTATTGGTGTTACATAGGTCAAAACGACATCATTCCCAATCATTATCTGGTTGGTGACCTATTGCACCACCAGCTCTTACAAACACCCCTATGGTGATCCAATTGCTGACCCAAATGGGGCCCAGATTAAACCATTCTGACAACCACCTCAGTGGCCATACTGGGCATAAAATCCTCTTGTTTGGCAGTCCTGCCAAATAGATCTGTTTGCTCACTTATAAAGCCGACAAAAAAAATTGTTTTCATTTAAGAAACCATAATTTAATTATTTTCCATGATAGAAGGCTGCGGGGATGGGTGCGTGTCACCATTTCAACAACATCTCACAGAAGCTATAAAGCCATGTAAATAGTTTGAGTAGTTTAGCATAGTATGCAAAATACCTTGCCCGGGTTTTCAGTTTTGAAGAGCAGAAGGTTCCTCAAAAAGTTGTTCACGCTGACCCATATATCAGCTGCATGATAGCATAGCTCTGGAACACAGAGCAGCCTTGGATACATCAAGCCCAGCTGCAACACCACCAAAAACTTTATCACACATGTAGTAAGCTACGACAACTAAAACTCATCGAAGAAATAGTCTAGACATGCCAGATCTTATGTTTTGAGCATCTGTATATACTCAAGACTCATACATCACAACTCCTTGGGTGGTTTAGCCATAATCATAATCCCTTGGATGCATGGGGGGGGGGTCTGTTGCATTCTGACAAACTTGTATAAGACACCTATATCCCAGTACAAGAACATGAACAAAAATGATATACTATATTTTGCTTGACTTTGTGACCCAGAGTCTGATCGACTATGATCTGCTAGGCTAAGCGAACTGTTGCTAGGCAGAATCATGCGTCTTTCAAATTTTGTCCAGACCAATAAAGCACGTGTGTGTGCTGATAGGGACATAATGGAACATAATGTTCATAACAGATAATTTTCATAAAATATATCATCATGCTAAAAGCATAAAAAAGGAAGCAGCCTTTGGTTTATCTGCATGAGTAGGAAATATGGGGCCTGTCTTTATCCTGGCCTATCCTGACCCAGGGAAGACTTTGCTGTGAGCCGATAAGCTCTCTTGGAAAACTGCAGTTAGAACTTACTTTCAGTTTTGCCCTGGCATGTAAAGAGGTTGTGAGTGGTCAGATGTTGCATATTCATTCCAGATAATTTGAGCAGATACATGATCATACTGAAAACATCAGAACCCTAACCCTGTGGGTAAAACCAGCATTACATTAAAAGGACTGTCATGATTTTTATGGTATAGATTTTTTTTTCTAAATTACATGGTTTACATTACAAATAATTCACTCTTCCATATAAATTTAATTCCTGAACCAATAAGTGTATTTTTTTGTTGTTGTAATATTGGTGTAGGCAACCATCTCAGGTCATTTTGCATAGTCATGTGCTTTCAGAAAGAGCCATTTCTACATTATGGATTCTGGACAGGCTGTTGTTTATCCTACAAAAAGTAACTGAAGGGGTCAAAGTGGGACATGGATTTTTACTATTAACTGCTGTTCTTGTATCTACCGTGGAGCTGGTATCCGATTACCTGACCATCGTTCTGCTGATGGGCTGCTGGGGAGATATCACTCCAACTTGCAGTGCAGCAGTAACGAGTGACTGAAGTTTATCAGAGCACAAGTCACATGACTGGGGGCTCCTGTGCAATATGTCTAGCTCTTGCCCCATGTCAGATTTCAAAATTGAATATAAAAAAAAAAAAAAAAAAAGAGTTTGCTCTTTTGAAAAAAAGATTTGAGTGCAGAATTCTGCTTTAGCAGCACTATTAACGGATGTGTTTTGAAAAACACATGTTTTCCAATGACAGTATCCCTTTAACTACATAAATTCATGTGAATGGACAGAAGCACACACGTAATGTACGATCATATCTAGAATCCTTCTTACCTCCTAGTTCAGGCCATAACTTGTTCTTCCACTGGTCTGCACAAATGATTATCATTAGCCCAAATGCCACGAAAAATAGCATTCTGAGTGAGGTCAAAGCAAAAAACCTGCAAATAAATAAAATTATATTTTAATAATCAGATGTGTTGCAATTTTTACATTTTCTTTTCTAGCCACTACCAACTGCAGTTGCTCTAGGCCAGTGATCCCCAACCAGTGACTCATGAGCAACATGTTGCTCACAAACCCTTGGATGTTGTACCCAGTGGCCTCAAATCAGGGGCTTATTTTTGAATTCCTGACCTGGAGGCAAGTTTTGTTTGCAGAAAAACCCTACTGTACTGCCAAACAGAACCTCCTGTAGGTTGCCAGTCCACATATGGGCTACCAAATGGCCAATCACTGCCCTTTTTTGGCACCACAATGGACTATTTTCATGCCTGTGTTGCTCCCCAACTCTTTTTACATCCGATTGTTGCTCATGAGTAAAAAAGGTTGGATTTTTTATTACTAATATTTAACACCAGCATGTACTTCAAGAGGTTAACTTTCCCCGCTGTAGGCAGTAATTAACACATACATACATTTATTTTTTAATCATTTTGATTGCATTATTAGTAGGGATCCTTTTTATGCACCTTGTTTAATACCACTTCTGGGAATGTTAGTTTTTGATTGTGAAAAGGTGTTGTTTATAGGGATGCACCGAATACAGGATTCGTTTCGGGATTCGACCTTTCTCAGCAGGATTCGGCCGAATCCTTCTGACTGCCCGAACCGATTCCGCATATGCCAATTAGTGGTAGGGAGGGAAATCACGTGACTTTTTGTCACAAAACAAGGAAGTAAAAAATGTTTTCCCATTCCCATCCATAATTTGCATATGCAAATTAGGATTCGGATTCTGTATTTGGCTGAATCTTTCAAGAAGGATTCGAGGGTTCGGCCGAATCCAAAATAGTGGATTCGGTGCATCCCTAGTTGTTTTGATTAAATTGGGAAAATTCGATTTTAGCACTATTTTCTAAGGGTATAAGAGGTTTG
Source organism: Xenopus laevis (assembly GCF_017654675.1). Lineage (NCBI taxonomy): Eukaryota > Metazoa > Chordata > Amphibia > Anura > Pipidae > Xenopus > Xenopus laevis. The sequence continues at coordinate 20,001,594 of NC_054387.1, forward strand.
CGGTGCGCTGTTTTACAGTTTGTTCACAGGCTCTAACAAAATTTAAAAAAAAAAAAAAAAAAAACGTATTATTTATACAAAACTAGAACGGGCAAATGTTTACTTGTTTGTTTTAAAGAAACCATATTACACACACACACACATATTTGGGGTCCGTTTACTAAAGCCACAATAAAAATATGTGCACAAAAATGTGAGACAAATTGGTCGCCAAATATGCTTTTTGCCACTTTACTAACCTACGGTACATATAAATTTGTGAATTTTCTTGCGCAAATGTTCTTCGCATTTGCTGAAAAAACGCTACGCACACATTAATGCCTGTTTACTAAACAGCGCAAAAATTTTACCGATATATATATATATCTCGGTGGGTAGATTATTTTTCCGCCAAAAATTCTCAACAGGGGACAGGAAATATTCCATAACACCTGGTTTACCCATCATTCTTTTCCTGTTGCCATTCTGACAGGAGAAGAGATAAGTGACAGGAGAATCAAAAGATGTTTTGGATTATTCTTTGTCTAATAGCTAGCACAGCAGTTTTTTTCAATGAAGACGATTTATTATGCTTAGAGGACCAAAGGCTTCGTCAGCCTATATGTGAATAATGGAACGTTACCTGAGTAATACTCAGGCACTTATGCCAGAGCTTTTATTTAGCAGCCACCCAGAGGTCGGATCATAATCCCCCCCCCCATTGATTCCCTTAAAGCAGGGACATTATATACAAACGCAAACATATAAACTGACAGTAGAAGAAGGGACGACAGATAGGGGCAGCTGGTTTGGGGCCCGGACTGGCAATCTGTGGGGTCTGGCAAATGCCAAGAGGGGCTGCTATTAAGGCCCCATAGAAAGTCAGTATTTTAGTGGGCTTGTTTGGGCTCTGATGTACCTGAAATGTCAGCTCCTATTTTGTAATTTTTCAGTCCAGACCTGCCTCGGCAGATTTCAGTCCAACAATAAAAGTAAACAATATTATCCGTTATGAGATGTGTATGAGATATGTATCAGTTTGTACACTCACACCGTGTGTATGTCCTTTCCCTTGGAGAAATTCACATATTAGTGCACATGTTCTCTATTATATATATATATATATATTATATATATATATATTTTCTCAGGCCAGCGCGCCATTCATTGTGGTGGGATGGAATTTCCTGTTGGCACAAGGCCAGGTCTTTCAGGCACCCGCTGTGTCCATATGTTCAGGAGCAGCCTGGGAACCGGGCACTCACACTCACGTCTGGGCTTTGGCCGAACTTGACATTTTTAATGCCGGGGCGCCTACTGTGACCGCGCGGAGCTCGCTAATGAATGAAAGCGCCACTCAGCACGCCTGACGTGAGGCACAAGGAGACTGCACGACGACCTTTTTAAAAAACTTTTTTTATGTAGTATCCAAATGGAGAGGGGACGGGCCCGGCGGGGCCTATTAAGGTTAAGGCCCACCGTTTTTTTCCCGATATCCCGCCAGGCACAGTTCTGACCCTGGTTAAGGATATGACTTCTCTCCTCTGGCCTGAGATAATCCAACTGCGCCCTTCAACATTTAGCAAATACAGGCTGTCAGGGGTAGCACATTGTGATGTTATAGAGCCACAGTTTCATCATTTGCTTCCTCCTAGTGTCTCCCAGTCCCTCACAGAAAGCGGAATAATAATGGTCTCAAGCTACTGCAAAAACTGTAACCCCAGCAGTTTGACACCCTGCTGTCTGTAGTGAAAAGTTGCGTTAACTAATGTCTCTGTACACATTATTGCTGTGATACACCCTACAACGCCAACAACCAGAGAGTTATAGTATTAATAATCAACTGCAGGAACATCCCCACGGTTCACATATTGAGTAGTGTAGTACTACTCTACGGTTGTAATCAAGGCTGTTTTAGATCAGGTTTCTGCTCTAGGCACCAGGCCTCATCCCGCCCCTTGTGCCAGTAGATTTAGTGCATGCGCGAGGGACAGCCAGCCCACATGCCTAGGCACTGCCCTTCAAACACCTAATATGTATATATGCCCTGGTTGTGACTGGAATAGTGGACGTGCATGCTGCCTGGAGGAGCATAATAGCGTACCACACAGTCCCGCTTTCAGCTCAAGGATGTTCATGGTTTCCTCACATTAACTTCCAACTTTCAGGTCCTTCCATAATATTTCTAAGGAATTAAGGACTTAATTTAAACTTAACTTCTGCTTTAACCATTTTTTTGGTAGATAAACATTGTCTAGGGTCAAGTGTGCATGACTCTACAGTTCGTGGGCCATACCTTGACATTGTCCTGAGGCAATTGCTATTAGAACTCAGAATTCCCATACATGTCAACTCCACTGTATGTGTAGGGATTTAACTCTTTAGGAACAGTTCTGTTTTTTAAAGGTTATTCAGAAATTTCATATGTTTCAGCCATGACGCGCTTTAACTAACCTCTGTTGCTAAGAGCAGACTTGCACAGTAAAGAGCCACGTTTCCGTTTTTAAAATATTTTAATTTTAAAATAAGAACTCACACTTGCTTATCATCCAGTTGACTGAAACACCTGATTATTTTCCCCATCAAATGAATTGAGAATCCCACAGGTTCCCATACTTTCACAAATATGTACCTTTACATTTTACTCAATAAATAAATGAATAAGCATTATGTGTTGACTCGTTTGTTTAATTGGGTTCTCATCTATTTTAGTGTTGAGCCCTATCAAAAACCCAAATAGTTATTCCTTCCCCAGCCATGAAGGCCACATTTACAGTAACAAAAATCGTTCCAGGGAGACATAAATTGATATAATTTTTTTAAAATGTGTCACTGTTCACTGCTTATCAGGGTTGGCTAGTAATCTCAATAGTAAAAGTTATTTTTGGCATGAAGGAAAATGCAAGTGAGAGTCGAAATAAATATTAAAAGAAATTGTTTGTATCGTTGTATTCCTGTTCCTGCTATGAAGTAACAAATGTTTTATCTAAAACCAAGGGAGTTTTTGAAAAGGAAAAAATACTACAACTGTGACACAAGTTGTCATGTTTTCTAGAAGAGCCACTGAGACATATCACACTTATATATATTTATAACAAATTTAAAATAAACTTATAATATAGACAAGTAGGTTTCCAAAGACTTAAATGTAGTCTAAACATACATTACAATTAGATTTACACATTCCTTGTTTAAATATCTATATTATGGACAGTTGAGAATAAGTTCAGAAGTTTTGACTTCTTGGGGCCCTTACACACCCTGGACACCTCAGCAGTTGCTGGGACTCCATGCTCTGTAATTAAACATCTATATAAAAATGTCTTACAGAAATTCAGGTATTGCCTGCAACAAAAGGAGCTACATCACTGGTATAAAACAACTATCCAGAACATTGTTAAAATGATTGTAATTATTTTAAATTCCATCAGTGTTTCCATTTGTATAGTCCAGTGGTATTTGCTGTATCGCCATGTGCTAGTAACTTCATGCTGAAGAAGAAATACAACATGATCAAAATAATTCCTTACAGGTAGCACAAGAGTTTGTGGGCTGATCCAAAATCAAATCCTCTGCTTTACTGTAAAATCTGATCAGATAAAGCTAAAGTTATTTTGTTCATATACACTTACTTATGACAGTAAAATGTAGTCAATGTGTAGCAGTTAGAAAAAAAGTCAGGCTATATCTCCTCAAATAATAACGAGAATCTATCAGGCTATAGCTCCTCAAACAAAAAATGTAGTAGGCAGTATTCCCCTCATACACGATAGTCAAACTACAATTTTTATATGTAGTTTACCTATTTTTAGACATGCAACTACATTTGATGTGATCTATTGGTGTCAGTAGAGTGATCTACCAACACATGCTCAAAGCTTGTTCATTTGCTTCTAATGCCAGTATTAAGCAGTTGGATTTCCTTTGAAACTCTGGTGCAAGTCCCACTCCCTGGTTGTTTGTGCAATCTTGGTTGGTCGGTCTGTCCTGGGTTTTCAGTCTGTTGCTCTGATATTTGTGAAGGACACCAGTAAGGAAGAGGAAGGACACCATTAAGTAAGAAGAAGTATTGTGCCATCCATACAGGCACACAGGAGATCCAGATAAACTGCACTAAGACAGCATGTACAGACACACATTGGCAAAGTACTTGGTACCAGCATCAAGAGTATAGGACATATAAGTGAGCTGCCCTTCTTACCACTCTTGTCTTGGTTGTGTGGCAAAGAAGACTAAGGGTAGTGTCACATATTGATGTCTGGCCAGAAGAGTATTGAGTTATCTCCAGCATATATACACTACTGGAGAAAATGCAATGTGGCACTAAGCATCACAGCTACAATAGAACCTGACTTGCAGACCCTGTTGACATCACTAGCATTATCATGGCACAAGAAAGTATTATGAATGCTCCTTCTATCTTGGCTGTTTGCCACAAACTTGGCATGATGTGAAAAATCCTATGATACTTAATGTGATTTTTGGTTCTATTACCAAAACAGGAGAGTGGGCAACAATGGCTTAACCTGTCCCATACTAAGGAGGCACAATCTCATACAATGTATTATTTTGCCTGTAACACCAAATACAACTTGTTTAGCCAAAAGTTTAACAAGTTTTAATGTGGCAATGCCTGCCAATGTGTGGCAAATTGGAATGCTTTTATTCACACAGCATAATAAATAGACCATCTGTGTTTTGATTGCTGTGGCTTGTGGCAATTGTCAGAATGCAACTACCTGCCCTGGATTGCTTCCCATGCTGTTTAATGATTCTAATGCTAGAGGACTTGTGGTCCTTTCCTTTATGAAGAAACACTGATAGATAATATTCCTTAATATGCCGAAAAAAAGTATATGGTTTAAAATGGTTTTGATTAGATACATCCTACTATTTTCCTACCGGCTTTTTCTATAAATGACCATGTGACCACTGATGTCATAATGGTCACTCCAGATAAACAACTGGCTTACTCAATGCGTGATCATGTGACCACTGATGTCATAATGTTCACTGCAGATCAACAACTAGCTTACTCAATGTGTGATCATGTGACCATTGATGTCATAATGCTTGCTCCAGATAAACAATATCAGGTATCTGTTAGTTGTGTCAGTGTGAGAAAGGAAGCTGAAGAGTGCAGATGTGCAGGTAAGAGACCTTCAATATTTTCATATTTTTATGAGATTTTAAATATATGAGAGCATCATGGCCATTCACACCACTTAGGTATTGTGCTAAAAGTGTATCCAGTGTTCCCCACACCACAGTTTCTCCAAAAGGACTGATTCAAAACATGGGTTAGTTATGAGTGGAATGCAGGGGAGTTAAACAGACATTATAGACAGTTGAACAGATTATCCCCCCTAACTGCTAATATCTAGGCTAGCCTATGCAATCATTTTTAATTATGGATTATGTACATGCCACAATATGGATTATGTACATGCCACATACTTTGAATAACCTATGCAAATTGGGTATTAAACTATTCAATGGACCCCTGGCATTCATATTTAGAATGCTTAATCTGGCTACGTAATCACCTGTATGAGATAGGATATTGTAAATTGGAAACTTTGAGGATATTTTTCAAAAAATTTCAGATTTTTTTTTTTTATAAAAGTTGATAATTTTAGCAAAGAACTGTAACTTCTGGAGTAGAAAGACATATTTACACATTTTGTATTAGTCAGAATCTTTTCTTTCCGAAAACCTAGTATCCTAGGGTTAATCTGTGTTCAGTTAAAGGCTTGTCATTAGTATTAGGGCATGGACACACATGCAGATTTTTGCCTGGGTTTTTAAAAAAGATGACCACCACATAAATAAGCTAGGGTAAGTTACCATTACCTAAGCTTAAATTGCTAGCGGTATCTTTGCAGCGGCCAGCATTTATTTATAAACCACGGGTGAACCATGCTGAAAACATGGCAAACTACATGTGTGTCCATGCCCTTAGGAGCAGTGACAGGTGGAGAGGGGCATTTGTCTGCCAGTGCTCTCCCCTGAGAGAAAATGCTAAAGGCCTTAGTGCTGTACTGGCATAGTGCCTGCCATTTCTTTGAATTGGACCAATTTTTCTTCATTTTCAAGTTGTGTGTTCTCTAGGTACTAATGACCATCTGTACATACCCCTAAATGAAGTTTATTGTGTTCTCTAAATAGGGATACAATTGGGAACCTTTATCAAATAGGAAAAAGCAGAGCTCAACCTAGTTTTCCAGATGGAATATACAGCTCTTTATTCACTTATGTGCAGTTTAATGAGCATATTTAATACAGAGCATATCTCATCATAATCCTACACAGGTAAATAGAGAGCTGGGAAGTTCCTTTCTGGCGAACTATGGTGTATTATATTTGCCCCTAAATTAATTAAAAAAACACATTATGGTTATATTTATCAAAGAATAAATACAATTTACCTTAGTTCTCCAGAAAGGGGTATAGAGTAAACTTAGTTTTAACCCCTTGATATGTAAGTGAAAAGAGAACTAGTGATCTGTGGCAAGCTTTATTTTTATGCTTTATTATATTTATCCCTGACTCTCTAAATTGCTAGTTCTTTATACTGCCTTAATCAGTTTACAACCTCACTTATGAGATTTATACACAACTCTGTTAAGTGAGTGGGCACCTTGTTAATCATAAATGGTGATCAAGGCCAATTCTGAGGTGGCTTGCTGCTGCTGCTGCCTCTCTCCCCTCTAGCGCTGGAGGGGGGCCCAGAGCCTCAATGTAGGATGACAATCCAAATAGGGGCTACCAAATGGCCAATTACAGCATTCATGTGGAATCCCAAGAACATTTTTCATGCTAGTGTTGCTCCCCAACTCCTTTTACTTCTAAATGTTGCTCACGGGTTCAAAAGGTTGGGGATCCCTGCTCTAGGATCATCCTAGAGCAAAGTGAAGAGACCCTGACCCTGACTTCTGACTTTAAATAGTGTTGCGCCTTGTCTACATCCACATCTTTTTCACACATGACCAAATATATTGAATATTGCAATTATTCTCTTTGAGTTATCTCTTGGTATAAATGTCTTATGGGTAAATGTTTGCAAGAAAGGTTTTGGCATATTAGGTTTCCTTATTGTTTGTCCCATTTATTGATTTAAAAAAGTTTGGCGAGTGTAAGAAAAGGAAGACAGAAGACATAGGAAAATAATCAGAATGGCACGCCTGAAGTACGGAAGGTAGGATTTTTTTTAATGATTATATACCTTGTAAGGTAAAAACCCTTTTACACTCACAAGCCAGAAGCTAAGCTCTTCGCTACTGTCCCGTCTGTTAGTGCACGCTCGACTGTAATGTGGGGAAGAAGGCATACCTCATTACGGAAGACAGACAGTAGTGCCTGTTAGATTGTAAGCTCCCCATGTGGGGCAGGGACTGATGTGAATGATGTAAACTCTCCTTAAACCACTGCGTAAAGTGTGTGTGTGAGCCAAAAGATTAAGATATAACTGACCTAACTGTGAGTGAATGTGATAGGAAACTTAGATTGTAAGCTCCCGTGGGGCAGGGACAGATGTGAATGAAATATAATCTTTGTAATGCACTGCGTAAAATGTGATGGCTCTAAAGAAATAAGAAAAGGAAGCCAGACGATATGGGAAGATGATGTGGCGGCGCTATAGAAATAGAAAAAAAATAAGACATATGAAAATAATCAGAATGGCACGCCTGAAGTACGGAAGGTAGGATTTTTTTTAATGATTATATACCTTGTAAAGTAAAAACCCTTTTACACTCACAAGCCAGAAGCTAAGCTCTTCGCTACTGTCCCGTCTGTTAGTGCACGCTCGACTGTAATGTGGGGAAGAAGGCATACCTCATTACGGAAGACAGACAGTAGTGCCTGTTAGATTGTAAGCTCCCCCTGTGGGGCAGGGACTGATGTGAATGATGTTAACTCTCTGTAAACCACTGCATAAAGTGTGTGTGTGAGCCAAAAGATTAAGATATAACTGACCTAACTGTGAGTGAATGTGATAAGAAGCTTAGATTGTAAGCTCCCGTGGGGCAGGGACAGATGTGAATGAAATATAATCTTTGTAATGCACTGTGTAAAATGTGACGGCTCTAAAGAAATAATAAAAGGAAGCCAGACGATATGGGAAAATGATGTTACGGCGCTATAGAAATAAGAAAAGGAAGACAGAAGACATATGAAAATAATCAGAATGGCACGCCTGAAGTACGGGAGGTAGGATTTTTTTTAATGGTTATATACCTTGTAAGGTAAAAACCCTTTTACACTCACAAGCCAGAAGCTAAGCTCTTCGCTACTGTCCCGTCTGTTAGTGCACGCTCGACTGTAATGTGGGGAAGAAGGCATACCTCATTACGGAAGACAGACAGTAGTGCCTGTTAGATTGTAAGCCCCCTGTGGGGCAGGGACTGATGTGAAAGATGTAAACTCTCTGTAAACCACTGCGTAAAGTGTGTGTGTGTGTGAGAGCCAAAAGGTTAAGATATAACTGACCTAACTGTGAGTGAATGTGATAGGAAGCTTAGATTGTAAGTTCCCGTGGGGCAGGGACAGATGTGAATGAAATATAATCTTGACTAAGAATGCGTTTAGATGCAGAGTGTGTCCTTTGCGGTTGTATAGTTCTCTATGTTCTTGTATTGGTCATCTGAACTTGATGCGGTATAGACATAGGTGCAAATAGTCAAGTTTAGAGTATTCTTGCAAATACAGGGGAGGAGAGAGGTGGCACCGGCGGGGGCAACCCATGTGCCTGCAGCATTTGCTTGGTGCACAGGTTGCTCCATTGCCCTTTCTTTGCTCTAGGATCATCCTAGAGCAAAGTAAAGAGACTCGCTGGTAATTTTTTTTTACTTCTGACTTTAAATAGTGTTGCGCCTTGTCTACATCCACATCTTTTTCACACATGACCAAATATATTGAATATTGCAATTATTGTCTTTGAGTTATCTCTTGATATAACTGTCTTATGGGTAAGTTTTTGCAAAAAAGGTTATGGCATATTAGGTTTCGTTATTGTTTGTCCCATTTATTGATTTAAAAAAGTATGGAGAGTGTGCTGGTATGCTCCTGTAGCCAATGTGATGCCATGTATAGGGAGGTCAATCTGGTGGTCCTTGTGCTACCGTGGATTGACTGCCAGTTAGACTGGGTGTGTGACCGTGCCATCCTGTACTGACTAAGAATAGGGAAAGTGTAAGGTTAGTGTTAGGGCGGTCAATCCCACACCCCCATCCCAACCCCAATCCTGAAAACAATCCCAATCCCACAGCCAGTCTGGGTGGTGAAGCCAGCCATCCGCAAAGACTGGCTTAGAGTTAGGGACTAGAATAGGGACATTTTTAGGGGCATGGCATCAAATTGACAGGAGTCACGCACACTTTTCACTTCCCAATAATTACAATTCTTTATCTTTTGAAAAAAACTTCAAAACTGAAGAATATTCATGTTGACTAAGAATGCGTTTAGATGCAGAGTGTGTCCCTTTGCGGTTGTATAGTTCTTTATTTTCTTGTATTGGTCATCTGAACTTGATGCGGTATAGACATAGGTGCAAATAGTCAAGTTTAGAGTCTTCTTGCAAATTCAGGGGAGGAGAGGGGTGGCGCCGGCGGAGTAACCCATGTGCCTGCAGCATTTGCTTGGTGCACAGGTTGCTCCATTGCCCTTTCTTTGCTCTAGGATCATCCTAGAGCAAAGTGAAGAGACCCGCTGGTGATTTTTTTAAAATTCTGACTTTAAATAGTGTTGCGCCTTGTCTACATCCACATCTTTTTTCACACATGACCAAATATATTGAATATTGCAATTATTGTCTTTGAGTTATCTCTTGATATAACTGTCTTATGGGTAAGTTTTTGCAAAAAAGGTTATGGCATATTAGGTTTCCTTATTGTTTTTCCCATTTATTGATTTAAAAAAGTATGGAGAGTGTGCTGGTATGCTCCTGTAGCCAATGTGATGCCATGTATGGGGAGGTCAATCTGGTGGTCCTTGTGCTACCTTTGATTGAATGCCAGTTAGTCTGGGTGTGTGACCGTGCCATCCTGTACTGACTAAGAATAGGGAAAGTGTAAGGTTAGTGTTAGGGCGGTCAATCCCACACCCCCATCCCAACCCCAATCCTGAAAACAATCCCAATCCCACAGCCAGTCTGGGTGGTGAAGCCAGCCATCCGCAAAGACTGGCTTAGAGTTAGGGACTAGAATAGGGACATTTTTAGGGGCATGGCATCAAATTGACAGGAGTCACGCACACTTTTCACTTCCCAATAATTACAATTCTTTATCTTTTGAAAAAAAATCAAAATGGAAGAATATTAATGTTGACTAAGAATGCGTTTAGATGCAGAGTGTGTCCCTTTGCGGTTGTATAGTTCTTTATGGTCTTGTATTGGTCATCTGAACTTGATGCGGTATAGACATAGGTGCAAATAGTCAAGTTTAGAGTCTTCTTGCAAATACAGGGGAGGAGAGGGGTGGCGCCGGTGGGGGCAACCCATGTGCCTGCAGCATTTGCTTGGTGCACAGGTTGCTCCATTGCCCTTTCTTTGCTCTAGGATCATCCTAGAGCAAAGTGAAGAGACCCGCTGGTGATTTTTTTAAAATTCTGACTTTAAATAGTGTTGCGCCTTGTCTACATCCACATCTTTTTTCACACATGAACAAATATATTGAATATTGCGATTATTGTCTTTGAGTTATCTCTTGATATAACTGTCTTATGGGTATACGTTTTTGCAAAAAAAGTTATGGCATATTAGGTTTCCTTATTGTTTGTCCCATTTATTGATTTAAAAAAGTATGAAGAGTGTGCTGGTATGCTCCTGTAGCCAATGTGATGCCATGTATAGGGAGGTCAATCTGGTGGTCCTTGTGCTACCGTTGATTGACTGCCAGTTAGTCTGGGTGTGTGACCGTGCCATCCTGTACTGACTAAGAATAGGGACAGTATTAGGTTAGTGTTAGGGAGGGCAATCCCACACCCCCATCCCAACCCCAATCCTGAAAACAATCCCAATCCCACAGCCAGTCTGGGTGGTGAAGCCAGCCATCCGCAAAGACTGGCTTAGAGTTAGGGACTAGAATAGGGACAGTGTTAGGGGCATGGCATCAAATTGACAGGAGTCACGCACACTTTTCACTTCCCAATAATTACAATTCTTTATCTTTTGAAAAAAACATCAAAATGGAAGAATATTAATGTTGACTAAGAATGCGTTTAGATGCAGAGTGTGTCCCTTTGCGGTTGTATAGTTCTTTATGGTCTTGTATTGGTCATCTGAACTTGATGCGGTATAGACATAGGTGCAAATAGTCAAGTTTAGAGTCTTCTTGCAAATACAGGGGAGGAGAGGGGTGGCGCCAGTGGGGGCAACCCATGTGCCTGCAGCATTTGCTTGGTGCACAGGTTGCTCCATTGCCCTTTCTTTGCACTAGGATCATCCTAGAGCAAAGTGAAGAGACCCGCTGGTGATTTTTTTAAAATTCTGACTTTAAATAGTGTTGCGCCTTGTCTACATCCACATCTTTTTTCACACATGAACAAATATATTGAATATTGCGATTATTGTCTTTGAGTTATCTCTTGATATAACTGTCTTATGGGTATACGTTTTTGCAAAAAAAGTTATGGCATATTAGGTTTCCTTATTGTTTGTCCCATTTATTGATTTAAAAAAGTATGAAGAGTGTGCTGGTATGCTCCTGTAGCCAATGTGATGCCATGTATAGGGAGGTCAATCTGGTGGTCCTTGTGCTACCGTTGATTGACTGCCAGTTAGTCTGGGTGTGTGACCGTGCCATCCTGTACTGACTAAGAATAGGGACAGTGTTAGGTTAGTGTTAGGGAGGGCAATCCCACACCCCCATCCCAACCCCAATCCTGAAAACAATCCCAATCCCACAGCCAGTCTGGGTGGTGAAGCCAGCCATCCGCAAAGACTGGCTTAGAGTTAGGGACTAGAATAGGGACAGTGTTAGGGGCATGGCATCAAATTGACAGGAGTCACGCACACTTTTCACTTCCCAATAATTACAATTCTTTATCTTTTGAAAAAAAATCAAAATGGAAGAATATTAATGTTGACTAAGAATGCGTTTAGATGCAGAGCGGTTGTATAGTTCTTTATGGTCTTGTATTGGTCATCTGAACTTGATGCGGTATAGACATAGGTGCAAATAGTCAAGTTTAGAGTCTTCTTGCAAATACAGGGGAGGAGAGGGGTGGCGCCGGTGGGGGCAACCCATGTGCCTGCAGCATTTGCTTGGTGCACAGGTTGCTCCATTGCCCTTTCTTTGCTCTAGGATCATCCTAGAGCAAAGTGAAGAGACCCGCTGGTGATTTTTTTAAAATTCTGACTTTAAATAGTGTTGCGCCTTGTCTACATCCACATCTTTTTTCACACATGAACAAATATATTGAATATTGCGATTATTGTCTTTGAGTTATCTCTTGATATAACTGTCTTATGGGTACGTTTTTGCAAAAAAAGTTATGGCATATTAGGTTTCCTTATTGTTTGTCCCATTTATTGATTTAAAAAAGTATGAAGAGTGTGCTGGTATGCTCCTGTAGCCAATGTGATGCCATGTATAGGGAGGTCAATCTGGTGGTCCTTGTGCTACCGTTGATTGACTGCCAGTTAGTCTGGGTGTGTGACCGTGCCATCCTGTACTGACTAAGAATAGGGACAGTGTTAGGTTAGTGTTAGGGAGGTCAATCCCACATCCCCATCCCAACCCCAATCCTGAAAACAATCCCACAGCCAGTCTGGGTGGTGAAGCCAGCCATCCGCAAAGACTGGCTTAGAGTTAGGGACTAGAATAGGGACAGTGTTAGGGGCATGGCATCAAATTGACAGGAGTCACGCACACCTTTCACTTCCCAATAATTACAATTCTTTGTCTTTTGAAAAAAATTCAAAATGGAAGAATATTTATGTTGACTAAGAATGCGTTTAGATGCAGAGTGTGTCCCTTTGCGGTTCTATAGTTCTTTATGTTCTTGTATTGGTCATCTGAACTTGATGCGGTATAGAGATAGGTGCAAATATTCAAGTTTAGAGTCTTCTTGCAAATACAGGGGAGGAGAGGGGTGGCGCCGGTGGGGGCAACCCATGTGCCTGCAGCATTTGCTTCACTTTGCTCTAGGATCATCCTAGAGCAAAGTGAAGAGACCCGCTGGTGATTTTTTTAAAATTCTGACTTTAAATAGTGTTGCGCCTTGTCTACATCCACATCTTTTTTCACACATGACCAAATATATTGAATATTGCAATTATTGTCTTTGAGTTATCACTTGATATAACTGTCTTATGGGTACGTTTTTGCAAAAAAAGTTATGGCATATTAGGTTTCCTTATTGTTTGTCCCATTTATTGATTTAAAAAAGTATGGAGTGTGCTGGTATGCTCCTGTAGCCAATGTGATGCCATGTATAGGGAGGTCAATCTGGTGGTCCTTGTGCTACCGTTGATTGACTGCCAGTTAGTCTGGGTGTGTGACCGTGCCATCCTGTACTGACTAAGAATAGGGACAGTGTTAGGTTAGTGTTAGGGAGGTCAATCCCACACCCCCATCCCAACCCCAATCCTGAAAACAATCCCATTCCCACAGCCAGTGTGGGTGGTGAAGCCAGCCATCCGCAAAGACTGGCTTATAGTTAGGGACTAGAATAGGGACAGTGTTAGGGGCATGGCATCAAATTGACAGGAGTCACGCAGACCTTTCACTTCCCAATAATTACAATTCTTTATCTTTTGAAAAAAATTCAAAATGGAAGAATATTAATGTTGACTAAGAATGCGTTTAGATGCAGAGTGTGTCCCTTTGCGGTTGTATAGTTCTTTATGGTCTTGTATTGGTCATCTGAACTTGATGCGGTATAGACATAGGTGCAAATAGTCAAGTTTAGAGTCTTCTTGCAAATACAGGGGAGGAGAGTGGTGGCGCCGGTGGGGGCAACCCATGTGCCTGCAGCATTTGCTTGGTGCACAGGTTGCTCCATTGCCCTTTCTTTGCTCTAGGATCATCCTAGAGCAAATTGAAGAGACCCGCTGGTGATTTTTTTAAAATTCTGACTTTAAATAGTGTTGTGCCTTGTCTACATCCACATCTTTTTTCACACATGACCAAATATATTGAATATTACAATTATTGTCCTTGAGTTACCTCTTGATATAACTGTCTTATGGGTACGTTTTTGCAAAAAAGGTTATGGCATATTAGGTTTCCTTATTGTTTTTCCCATTTATTGATTTAAAAAAGTATGGAGAGTGTGCTGGTATGCTCCTGTAGCCAATGTGATGCCATGTATAGGGAGGTCAATCTGGTGGTCATTGTAGTACCGTTGATTGACTGCCAGTTAGTCTGGGTGCGTGACCGTGCCATCCCGTACTGACTAAGAATAGGGACAGTGTTAGGTTAGTGTTAGGGAGGTCAATCCCACACCCCCATCCCAACCCCAATCCTGAAAACAATCCCAATCCCACAGCCAGTCTGGGTGGTGAAGCCAGCCATCCGCAAAGACTGGCTTAGAGTTAGGGACTAGAATAGGGACAGTGTTAGGGGCATGGCATCAAATTGACAGGAGTCACGCACACTTTTCACTTCCCAATAATTACAATTCTTTATCTTTTGAAAAAAAATCAAAATGGAAGAATATTTATGTTGACTAAGAATGCGTTTAGATGCAGAGTGTGTTCCTTTGCGGTTGTATAGTTCTTTATGGTCTTGTATTGGTCATCTGAACTTGATGCGGTATAGACATAGGTGCAAATAGTCAAGTTTAGAGTCTTCTTGCAAATACAGGGGAGGAGAGTGGTGGCGCCGGTGGGGGCAACCCATGTGCCTGCAGCTTTTGCTTGGTGCACAGGTTGCTCCATTGCCCTTTCTTTGCTCTAGGATCATCCTAGAGCAAAGTGAAGAGACCCGCTGGTGATTTTTTTAAAATTCTGACTTTAAATAGTGTTGCGCCTTGTCTACATCCACATCTTTTTTCACACATGACCAAATATATTGAATATTGCAATTATTGTCTTTGAGTTATCTCTTGATATAACTGTCTTATGGGTACGATTTTTGCAAAAAAAGTTATGGCATATTAGGTTTCCTTATTGTTTGTCCCATTTATTGATTTAAAAAAGTATGGAGTGTGCTGGTATGCTCCTGTAGCCAATGTGATGCCATGTATAGGGAGGTCAATCTGGTGGTCCTTGTGCTACCGTTGATTGACTGCCAGTTAGTCTGGGTGTGTGACCGTGCCATCCTGTACTGACTAAGAATAGGGACAGTGTTAGGTTAGTGTTAGGGAGGTCAATCCCACACCCCCATCCCAACCCCAATCCTGAAAACAATCCCAATCCCACAGCCAGTCTGGGTGGTGAAGCCAGCCATCCGCAAAGACTGGCTTAGAGTCAGGGACTAGAATAGGGACAGTGTTAGGGGCATGGCATCAAATTGACAGGAGTCACGCACACCTTTCACTTCCCAATAATTACAATTCTTTATCTTTTGAAAAAAATTCAAAATGGAAGAATATTTATGTTGACTAAGAATGCGTTTAGATTCAGAGTGTGTCCCTTTGCGGTTGTATAGTTCTTTATGGTCTTGTATTGGTCATCTGAACTTGATGCGGTATAGACATAGGTGCAAATATTCAAGTTTAAAGTCTTCTTGCAAATACAGGGGAGGAGAGGGGTGGCGCCGGTGGGGGCAACCCATGTGCCTGCAGCATTTGCTTGGTGCACAGGTTGCTCCATTGCCCTTTCTTTGCTCTAGGATCATCCTAGAGCAAAGTGAAGAGACCCGCTGATGATTTTTTTAAAATTCTGACTTTAAATAGTGTTGCGCCTTGTCTACATCCACATCTTTTTTCACACATGACCAAATATATTGAATATTGCAATTATTGTCTTTGAGTTATCTCTTGATATAACTGTCTTATGGGTACGTTTTTGCAAAAAAGGTTATGGCATATTAGGTTTCCTTATTGTTTGTCCCATTTATTGATTTAAAAAAGTATGGAGTGTGCTGGTATGCTCCTGTAGCCAATGTGATGCCATGTATAGGGAGGTCAATCTGGTGGTCCTTGTGCTACCGTTGATTGACTGCCAGTTAGTCTGGGTGTGTGACCGTGCCATCCTGTACTGACTAAGAATAGGGACAGTGTTAGGTTAGTGTTAGGGAGGTCAATCCCACATCCCCATCCCAACCCCAATCCTGAAAACAATCCCACAGCCAGTCTGGGTGGTGAAGCCAGCCATCCGCAAAGACTGGCTTAGAGTTAGGGACTAGAATAGGGACAGTGTTAGGGGCATGGCATCAAATTGACAGGAGTCACGCACACCTTTCACTTCCCAATAATTACAATTCTTTGTCTTTTGAAAAAAATTCAAAATGGAAGAATATTTATGTTGACTAAGAATGCGTTTAGATGCAGAGTGTGTCCCTTTGCGGTTCTATAGTTCTTTATGTTCTTGTATTGGTCATCTGAACTTGATGCGGTATAGAGATAGGTGCAAATATTCAAGTTTAGAGTCTTCTTGCAAATACAGGGGAGGAGAGGGGTGGCGCCGGTGGGGGCAACCCATGTGCCTGCAGCATTTGCTTCACTTTGCTCTAGGATCATCCTAGAGCAAAGTGAAGAGACCCGCTGGTGATTTTTTTAAAATTCTGACTTTAAATAGTGTTGCGCCTTGTCTACATCCACATCTTTTTTCACACATGACCAAATATATTGAATATTGCAATTATTGTCTTTGAGTTATCACTTGATATAACTGTCTTATGGGTACGTTTTTGCAAAAAAAGTTATGGCATATTAGGTTTCCTTATTGTTTGTCCCATTTATTGATTTAAAAAAGTATGGAGTGTGCTGGTATGCTCCTGTAGCCAATGTGATGCCATGTATAGGGAGGTCAATCTGGTGGTCCTTGTGCTACCGTTGATTGACTGCCAGTTAGTCTGGGTGTGTGACCGTGCCATCCTGTACTGACTAAGAATAGGGACAGTGTTAGGTTAGTGTTAGGGAGGTCAATCCCACACCCCCATCCCAACTCCAATCCTGAAAACAATCCCATTCCCACAGCCAGTGTGGGTGGTGAAGCCAGCCATCCGCAAAGACTGGCTTATAGTTAGGGACTAGAATAGGGACAGTGTTAGGGGCATGGCATCAAATTGACAGGAGTCACGCAGACCTTTCACTTCCCAATAATTACAATTCTTTATCTTTTGAAAAAAATTCAAAATGGAAGAATATTAATGTTGACTAAGAATGCGTTTAGATGCAGAGTGTGTCCCTTTGCGGTTGTATAGTTCTTTATGGTCTTGTATTGGTCATCTGAACTTGATGCGGTATAGACATAGGTGCAAATAGTCAAGTTTAGAGTCTTCTTGCAAATACAGGGGAGGAGAGTGGTGGCGCCGGTGGGGGCAACCCATGTGCCTGCAGCATTTGCTTGGTGCACAGGTTGCTCCATTGCCCTTTCTTTGCTCTAGGATCATCCTAGAGCAAAGTGAAGAGACCCGCTGGTGATTTTTTTAAAATTCTGACTTTAAATAGTGTTGCGCCTTGTCTACATCCACATCTTTTTTCACACATGACCAAATATATTGAATATTACAATTATTGTCTTTGAGTTACCTCTTGATATAACTGTCTTATGGTTACGTTTTTGCAAAAAAGGTTATGGCATATTAGGTTTCCTTATTGTTTTTCCCATTTATTGATTTAAAAAAGTATGGAGAGTGTGCTGGTATGCTCCTGTAGCCAATGTGATGCCATGTATAGGGAGGTCAATCTGGTGGTCATTGTAGTACCGTTGATTGACTGCCAGTTAGTCTGGGTGCGTTACCGTGCCATCCCGTACTGACTAAGAATAGGGACAGTGTTAGGTTAGTGTTAGGGAGGTCAATCCCACACCCCCATCCCAACCCCAATCCTGAAAACAATCCCAATCCCACAGCCAGTCTGGGTGGTGAAGCCAGCCATCCGCAAAGACTGGCTTAGAGTTAGGGACTAGAATAGGGACAGTGTTAGGGGCATGGCATCAAATTGACAGGAGTCACGCACACTTTTCACTTCCCAATAATTACAATTCTTTATCTTTTGAAAAAAAATCAAAATGGAAGAATATTTATGTTGACTAAGAATGCGTTTAGATGCAGAGTGTGTTCCTTTGCGGTTGTATAGTTCTTTATGGTCTTGTATTGGTCATCTGAACTTGATGCGGTATAGACATAGGTGCAAATAGTCAAGTTTAGAGTCTTCTTGCAAATACAGGGGAGGAGAGTGGTGGCGCCGGTGGGGGCAACCCATGTGCCTGCAGCATTTGCTTGGTGCACAGGTTGCTCCATTGCCCTTTCTTTGCTCTAGGATCATCCTAGAGCAAAGTGAAGAGACCCGCTGGTGATTTTTTTAAAATTCTGACTTTAAATAGTGTTGCGCCTTGTCTACATCCACATCTTTTTTCACACATGACCAAATATATTGAATATTGCAATTATTGTCTTTGAGTTATCTCTTGATATAACTGTCTTATGGGTACGTTTTTGCAAAAAAAGTTATGGCATATTAGGTTTCCTTATTGTTTGTCCCATTTATTGATTTAAAAAAGTATGGAGTGTGCTGGTATGCTCCTGTAGCCAATGTGATGCCATGTATAGGGAGGTCAATCTGGTGGTCCTTGTGCTACCGTTGATTGACTGCCAGTTAGTCTGGGTGTGTGACCGTGCCATCCTGTACTGACTAAGAATAGGGACAGTGTTAGGTTAGTGTTAGGGAGGTCAATCCCACACCCCCATCCCAACCCCAATCCTGAAAACAATCCCAATCCCACAGCCAGTCTGGGTGGTGAAGCCAGCCATCCGCAAAGACTGGCTTAGAGTCAGGGACTAGAATAGGGACAGTGTTAGGGGCATGGCATCAAATTGACAGGAGTCACGCACACCTTTCACTTCCCAATAATTACAATTCTTTATCTTTTGAAAAAAATTCAAAATGGAAGAATATTTATGTTGACTAAGAATGCGTTTAGATTCAGAGTGTGTCCCTTTGCGGTTGTATAGTTCTTTATGGTCTTGTATTGGTCATCTGAACTTGATGCGGTATAGACATAGGTGCAAATATTCAAGTTTAAAGTCTTCTTGCAAATACAGGGGAGGAGAGGGGTGGCGCCGGTGGGGGCAACCCATGTGCCTGCAGCATTTGCTTGGTGCACAGGTTGCTCCATTGCCCTTTCTTTGCTCTAGGATCATCCTAGAGCAAAGTGAAGAGACCCGCTGGTGATTTTTTTAAAATTCTGACTTTAAATAGTGTTGCGCCTTGTCTACATCCACATCTTTTTTCACACATGACCAAATATATTGAATATTGCAATTATTGTCTTTGAGTTATCTCTTGATATAACTGTCTTATGGGTACGTTTTTGCAAAAAAGGTTATGGCATATTAGGTTTCCTTATTGTTTGTCCCATTTATTGATTTAAAAAAATATGGAGTGTGCTGGTATGCTCCTGTAGCCAATGTGATGCCATGTATAGGGAGGTCAATCTGGTGGTCCTTGTGCTACCGTTGATTGACTGCCAGTTAGTCTAGGTGTGTGACCGTGCCATCCTGTACTGACTAAGAATAGGGACAGTGTTAGGTTAGTGTTAGGGAGGTCAATCCCACATCCCTTCCCAACCCCAATCCTGAAAACAATCCCAATACCACAGCCAGTCTGGGTGGTGAAGCCAGCCATCCGCAAAGACTGGCTTAGAGTTAGGGACTAGAATAGGGACAGTGTTAGGGGCATGGCATCAAATTGACAGGAGTCACGCACACCTTTCACTTCCCAATAATTACAATTCTTTATCTTTTGAAAAAAATTCAAAATGGAAGAATATTAATGTTGACTAAGAATGTGTTTAGATGCAGAGTGTGTTCCTTTGCGGTTGTAAAGTTCTTTATGGTCTTGTATTGGTCATCTGAACTTGATGCGGTATAGACATAGGTGGAAATAGTCAAGTTTAGAGTCTTCTTCCAAATACAGGGGAGGAGAGGGGTGGCGCCGGCGGGGTAACCCATGTGCCTGCAGCATTTGCTTGGTTCACAGGTTGCTCCATTGCCCTTTCTTTGCTCTATTATCATCCTAGAGCAAAGTGAAGAGACGCGCTGGTCATTTTTTTTTTACCTCTGACTTTAAATAGTGTTGCGCCTTGTCTACATCCCCATCTTTTTTCACACATGACCAAATATATTGAATATTTCAATTATTTTCTTTGAGTTATCTCTTGATATAACTGTCTTATGGGTAAGTTTTTGCAAAAAATGTTATGGCATATTAGGTTTCCTTATTGTTTGTCCCATTTATTGATTTAAAAAAGTATGGAGAGTGTGCTGGTATGCTCCTGTAGCCAATGTGATGCCATGTATAGGGAGGTCAATCCGGTGGTCCTTGTGCTACCGTGGATTGACTGCCAGTTAGTCTGGGTGTGTGCCCGTGCCATCCTGTACTGGCTAAGAATAGGGACAGTGTTAGGTTAGTGTTAGGGAGGTCAATCCCACACCCCATCCCAACCCCAATCCTGAAAACAATCCCAATCCCACAGCCAGTCTGGGTGGTGAAGCCAGCCATCCGCAAGGACCGTCTTAGAGTTAGGGACTAGAATAGGGACAGTGTTAGGGGCATGGCATCAAATTGACAGGAGTCACGTACACTTTTCACTTCCCAATAATTACAATTCTTTATCTTTTTAAAAAAATTCAAAACTGAAGAATATTTATGAGAGGGGTGGCGCCGGCGGGGTAACCCATGTGCCTGCAGCATTTGCTTGGTGAACAGGTTGCTCCATTGCCCTTTCTTTGCTCTATTATCATCCTAGAGCAAAGTACAGAGACCCGCTGGTAATTTTTTTTTACTTCTGACTTTAAATAGTGTTGCGCCTTGTCTACATCCACATCTTTTTCACACATGACCAAATATATTGAATATTGCAATTATTGTCTTTGAGTAATCTCTTGATATAACTGTCTTATGGGTAAGTTTTTGTAAAAAAGGTTATGGCATATTAGGTTTCCTTATTGTTTGTCCCATTTATTGATTTAAAAAAGTATGGAGAGTGTGCTGGTATGCTCCTGTAGCCAATGTGATGTCATGTATAGGAAGGTCAATCTGGTGGTCCTTGTGCTACCGTGGATTGACTGCCAGTTAGTCTGGGTGTGTGACCGTGCCATCCTGTACTGACTAAGAATAGGGACAGTGTTACGTTAGTGTTAGGGAAGTCAATCCCACACACCCCATCCAGGGGCGTAACTACCGGGGGAGCAGGGGGTGCAACTGGGCCATGGCCCGCACCCCCGCAGGGCCCCCCCAGGCAGATTGCGCGCGCTGCAGCCGGCTGGAGTCGGCTGCAGCCGCAGAGAAAAATCACACGGACGATGGTGGGGGCGAGACCAGCTGCACAGCCCGCACCAGGGCCCGCCCCCACCTAGTTCTGTTAGTGCTTTTTTTTTTTTTGATGATTATATACCTTGTAAGGTAAAAACCCTTTTACACTCACACGCCAGAAGCTAAGCTCTTCGCTACTGTCCCGTCTGTTAGTGCACGCTCGACTGTAATGTGGGGAAGAAGGCATACCTCATTACGGAAGACAGACAGTAGTGCCTGTTAGATTGTAAGCTCCCCCTGTGGGGCAGGGACTGATGTGAATGATGTAAACTCTCTGGAAACCACCGCGTAATGTGTGTGTGTGAGCCAAAAGGTTAAGATATAGCTGACCTAACTGTGAGTAAATGTGATAGGAAGCTTAGATTGTAAGCTCCTGTGGGGCAGGGACAGATGTGAATGAAGGATAATCTGTGTAATGTACTGCGTAAAATGTGACGGCGCTAAAAAAATAAAAGGAAGCCAAAAGACATGGGAAAATGATGTGATGGCGCTAAAGAAAGAAGAAAAGGAAGCCAGAAGACATGAGAAAATGATCAGAATGGCACGCCTGAAGTACAGAAGGTAGGATTTTTTTTTAATGATTATATACCTTGTAAATTAAAAACCCTTTTAGGGCTCTTACACATGAGCGTTTTTACCTGCGCTCCCCTGCGTTCCGTTTTTCGGCGTTCAGCCGCAGGGGAGCACAGGAATAGACGCATTTAATTATTTCAAATGGGGCTGTACTCACACAGGCGCATGTAGGCCCGAACGCAGGTTGAGACGCAACATGCTGCATTTTTCCTGCGTTCGGCACCTACATGCGCCTGTGTGAGTACAGCCCCATTTGAAATAATTAAATGCGTCTATTCCTGCGCTCCCCTGCGGCTGAACGCCGAAAAACGGAACGCAGGGGAGCGCAGGTAAAAACGCTCATGTTTAAGAGCCCTTACACTCACAAGCCAGAAGCTAAGCTCTTCGCTACTGTCCCGTCTGTTAGTGCACGCTCGACTGTAATGTGGGGAAGAAGGCATACCTCATTACGGAAGACAGACAGTAGTGCCTGTTCGCTCAGACTATGAAGGTTGAGGGGTATCACTGCTCTATTGAGAGGTAGGGATGTCGCGGACTGTTCGCCCGCGAACTAATTCGCGCGAACATCGACTATTCGCGTTCGGCGAATGTTCGCGAACGTCGCGCGACGTTCGCCAATTTGGGTTCGCCTTAGCTGGCGCTTATTTTTGCCCTCTCACCCCAGACCAGCAGATACATGGCAGCCAATCAGGAAGCTCTCCCTCCTGGACCACCCCCACACCCCCTGGACCACTCCCCTTCCATATATAAACTGAAGCCCTGCAGCGTTTTTTCATTCTGCCTGTGTGTGCTTGGAAGAGCTAGTGTAGGGAGAGAGCTGTTAGTGATTTGAGGGACAGTTGATAGTAACTTTGCTGGCTAGTAATCTACTTGATACTGCTCTGTATTGTAGGGACAGAACTCTGCAGGGATTTGAGGGACATTTTAGGTTAGGTAGCTTTGCTGGCTAGTAATCTACCTTCTACTGCAGTGCTCTGTATGTAGCTGCTGTGGGCAGCTGTCCTGCTGCTGATCTCTCATCTGCATCTGTTCTTCAAACAACTGCCACCTAGCTGTCTAAATATCAATAATAATACCGTCTCCAGAAACACCACCCGAGTGACGTTTTTCAAGCAGCAATAATATATTCCGTATCCAACGGCTGTAGTGTATACGTTGACCTTGCAGGCATTATTTGCCCAGTCTTTAACCAAGTGCCACCTAGCTGTGTGAGCTTTTTCACATTCCGTGTCCAGAAACATCACCTGAGTGACGTAGTGTGATTTCTGCCCTTTACAGCACAAAACGCAGCGCTGTGTCAACAATGGATTTTTCAGATACATTTTTGCCCTTGATCCCCCTCTGGCATGCCACTGTCCAGGTCGTTGCACCCTTTAAACAACTTTAAAATCATTTTTCTGGCCAGAAATGTCTTTTCTAGCTTTTAAAATTCGCCTTCCCATTGAAGTCTATGGGGTTCGCGACGTTCGCGAACTATTCGCATGTTTTGTCGCAAGTTCGCGAATATGTTCGCGAACATTTTTTCCGCCGTTCGCTACATCCCTATTGAGAGGTAAAGCCAGGCTTTATCAATCAGGATGTCCCTCCCAACATGCAATTCTGTGCTTCTTCACTAGTATGCAGTTCAGAAGTTCATACACAACATTCACTCCATCATCCACATTGATTCCAATCACTCCTTTATACAAGACCAAAAACTTGTTAACTAAATAATGCTTTCCACTACTAATTAATAACTCGTTAACTGAACAGTGTTTCCACTGCTAATTAATAATTCCTTAACGAAATTATGTTTCCACTATTAATTAATAAATTGTTAACTGAATTATGTTTTCCACTACTAATTAATAACTCGTTAACTAAATGATGTTTCCACGACTAATTAATAACTTGTTAACTAAATAATGCTTTCCACTACTAATTAATAACTCGTTAACTGATTGGTTTTTCCACTACTAATTAATAACTCGTTAACGGAATGCTTTTTCCAATACTAATTAATAACTCGTTAACTAAATAATGGTTTCCACTACTAATTCATAACTCGTTAACTGAATGGTGTTTCCATTACTAATTAATGACTCCTTAACTAAATGAAATGATGTTTCCACTACTAATTAATAACTCCTTAACTGTATAATGTTTCCTCTGCTAACTAATAACTCGTTAACTGAATGCTTTATGCAATACTAATTAATAACTCGTTAACTAAATGATGTTTCCATGACTAATTAATAACTCGTTAATTGAATGCTTTTTCCAATACTAATTAATAACTCATTAACTGAATGATGTTTCCACTACTAATTAATAACTTGTTAACTAAATGATGTTTCCACGACTAATTAATAACTTGTTAACGGAATGCTCTTTTTTAATACTAATTAATAACTCATTAACTAAATGATGTTTCCATGACTAATTAATAAATCTTTAACAGAATGCTTTTTCCAAAACTAATTAATAACTCATTAACCAAATGATGTTTCCACTACCAATTAATAACTCGTTAACTAAATAATGCTTAATAACTCATTAACTGAATGATGTTTCCACTACTAATTAATAACTTGTTAACTAAATGATGTTTCCACGACTAATTAATAACCTGTTAACGGAATGCTCTTTTTTAATACTAATTAATAACTCATTAACTAAATGATGTTTCCATGACTAATTAATAAATCTTTAACAGAATGCTTTTTCCAAAACTAATTAATAACTCATTAACCAAATGATGTTTCCACTACCAATTAATAACTCGTTAACTAAATAATGCTTTCCACTACTAATTAATGACTCGTTAATGTTTCCACTACTAATTAATAAAATTGTTAACTAAACTATGTTTTCCACTACTAATTAATAACTCATTAACTAAATGATGTTTCCATGACTAATTAATAACTCGTTAACGGAATGCTTTTTTCAATTATAATTAATAACTTGTTAACTAAATGATGTTTCCATGACTAATTAATAAATTGTTAATTGAATTATGTTTTCTACTACTAATTAATAACTCGTTAACGGAATGCTTGTTTTAATACTAATTAATAACTAGTTAACTAAATGATGTTTCCATAACTAATTAATAAATTAACTTAATTTTGTTTTCCACTACAAATTATTAACTCGTTAACTAAATGATGTTTCCATGACTAATTAATAACTCGTTAACAGAATTATTTTTCCAATACTAATTAATAACTCATTAACTGAATGAAGTCTCCACTACTAATTAATAACTTGTTTACTAAATAATGCTTTCCACTACTAATTAAAAACTCGTTAATTGAACGGTGTTTCCACTACTAATTAATGACTCCTTAACGAAATGATGTTTCCACCACTTATTCATAAATTGTTAACTGAATTTTGTTTTCCACTAAAAATTATTAACTTGTTAACTAAATTATGTTTCCATGACTAATTAATAACTCGTTAACGGAATGCTTTTTCCAATTCTAATTAATAACTCATTAACTGAATGATGTTTTAATAACTTGTTAACTAAATAATGCTTTCTACTACTTATTAATAACTCGTTAACTGAATGGTGTTTCCACTACTAATTAATGATTCCTTAATGAAATGATGTTTCCGCTACTAATTAATAACTTGTTAACTAAATGAGGTTTCCATGTCTAATAACTCTTTAACGGAATGCTTTTTCCAATACTAATTAATAACTTATTAACCAAATGATGTTTCCACTACTAATTAATAACTTGTTAACGAAAAAATGCTTTCCACTACTAATTAATGACTCCTTAACGAAATGTTTCCACTACAAATTAATAAATTGTTAACTGAACTATGTTTTCCACTACTAATTAATAACTCGTTAAATAAATGTTTCCATGACTAATTAATAACTCGTTAACGGAATGCTTTTTCCAATACTAATTAACAACTCATTAACTGAATGATGTTTCCACTACAAATTAATAAATTGTTAACTGAACTATGTTTTCCACTACTAATTAATAACTCGTTAAATAAATGTTTCCATGACTAATTAATAACTCGTTAACGGAATGCTTTTTCCAATACTAATTAACAACTCATTAACTGAATGATGTTTCCACTACTAATTAATAAATTGTTAACTGAATTTTGTTTTCCACTACAAATTATTAACTTGTTAACTAAATGATGTTTCCATGACTAATTAACTTGTTAACAGAATTCTTTTTCCAATACTAATTAATATCTCATTAACTGAATGATGTTTCCACTATTAATTAATAACTTGTTAACTAAATAATGCTTTCCACTACTAATTAAAAACTCGTTAACTGAATGGTGTTTCCACTACTAATTAATGACTCCTTAACGAAATGATGTTTCCACCACTTATTCATAAATTGTTAACTGAATTTTGTTTTCCACTACAAATTATTATTTTGTTAACTAAATTATGTTTCCATGACTAATTAATAACTCGTAAATGGAATGCTTTATCCAATACTAATTAATAATTCGTTAACTAAATGATGTTTCCATGACTTATTAATAACTCATTAATGGAATGCTTTTTCCAATACTAATTAATAATTAATTAACTGAATGATGTTTCTACTACTAATTAATAACTTGTTAACGGAATTCTTTTTCCAATTATAATTAATAACTTGTTAACTAAATGATGTTTCCATGACTAATTAATAAATTGTTAATTGAATTATGTTTTCCACTACTAATTAATAACTCGTTCACAAAATGATGTTTCCATGACTAATTAATAACTCGTTAACAGAATGCTTTTTTAATTCTAATTAATAACTCGTTAACTAAATGATGTTTCCATGACTAATTTATGTTAACTTGTTAACTAAAAAATGCTTTCAATTAGATTTCTCAGTCAGCACCTATGCTTCCCAATTCTTAAGCCCTGATGCACGTCCAACGGTTTCCACCATGCGTCCGTTTATTCACAATTTACAAATGTCGACAGCACCAGCCATAGATTATGCTGTTTAAAATGCCTTTATTGAGACATGGGTTTCTGGCCCCAATACACTTGGCAACGTTTCAGACCGCCATCGGTCTTTTACCAAACTAAAAAATGCTTTCCACTACTAATTAATAACTCCTTAACTGAATGGTGTTTCCTCTACTAATTAATAACTCGTTAACGGAATGCTTTATCCAATACTAATTAATAACTCGTTAACTAAATGATGTTTCCATGACTAATTAATAACTCGTTAACGGAATGCTTTTTCCAATTGTAATTAATGATTCATTAACTGAATGATGTTTTCACTACTAAGTAATAACTTGTTAACTAAATAATGATTTCCACTACTAATTAATAACTCGTTAACTAAATGATGTTTCCATGACTAATTAATAACTTGTTAACTAAATAATGCTTCCACCACTAATTAATAACACGTTAACTGAATGGTGTTTCCACTAATAATTGATGATTCCTTAACGAAATGATGTTTCCATGACTAATTATTATATCGTTAATGGAATGCTTTTTCCAATACTAATTAATAACTAGTTAACTAAATGATGTTTCCATGACTAATTAATAACTCATTAACAGAATGCTTTTTCCAATTATAATTAATAACTCGTTAACTAAATGATATTTCCATGACTAATTAATATATTGTTAATTGAATTATGTTTTCCACTATTAATTAATAACTCGTTAATTAAATGATGTTTCCATGACTAATTAATAACTCATTAACTGAATGCTTTTTTTAATACTAATTAATTACTAGTTAACTAAATGATGTTTCCATGACTAATTAATAACTTCTTAACTAAATAATGCTTTCCACTACTAATTAATAACTTGTTAACTAAATTATGTTTCCATGACTAATTAATAACTCGTTAACGGAATGCTTTTTTCAATACTAATTAATAATTCATTAACTGAATGATGTTTCCACTACTAATTAATAACTCGTTAACTAAATGATGTTTCCATGACTAATCAATTACTCGTTAACGGAATGCTTTTTCCAATTGTAATTAATAATTCATTAACTGAATGATGTTTTCACTACTAATTAATAACTTGTTAACTAAATAATGCTTTCCACTACTAATTAATAACTCGTTAACCAAATGATGTTTCCATGACGAATTAATAACTTGTTAACTAAATAATGCTTCCACCACCAATTAATAACGCGTTAACTGAATGGTGTTTCCACTACTAATTAATGATTCCTCAACAAAATGATGTTTCCATGACTAATTAATATCTCGTTAATGGAATGCTCTTTTCAATACTAATTAATAACTTGTTAACTGAATGATGTTTTCATGACTAATTAATAACTCATTAACGGAATGCTTTTTCCAATTATAATTAATAACTTGTTAACTAAATGATGTTGCCATGACTAATTAATAAATTGTTAATTTAATAAAAATTTTCCACTACTAATTAATAACTCGTTAACTAAATGATGTTTCCATGACTAATTAATAAATTGTTAACTGAATTATATTTTACACTACTAATTAATAACTCGTTAACTAAATGATGTTTCCACGACTAATTAATAAGTCTTTAACGGAATGCTTTATCCAATACTAATTAATAACTCGTTAACAAAATTATGTTTCCATTACTATTACAATTAATTGAATAAAATTTTTCCACTACTAATTAATAACTCGTTAACTAAATGATGTTTCCATGACTTATTAATAACTCGTTAACAGAATGCTTTTTCCAATTATAATTAATAACTTGTTAACTAAATGATGTTTCCATGACTAATTAATAAATTGTTAATTGAATAAAAATTTTCCACTGCTAATTAATAACTCGTTAACTAAATGATGTTTCCATGACTAATTAATAAATTGTTAACTGAATTATATTTTACACTACTAATTAATAACTCGTTAACTAAATGATGTTTCCACGACTAATTAATAACTCTTTAACGGAATGCTTTATCCAATACTAATTAATAACTCGTTAACAAAATTATGTTTCCATTACTATTACAATTAATTGAATAACATTTTTCCACTACTAATTAATAACTCGTTAACTAAATGATGTTTCCATGACTTCTTAATAACTCGTTAACAGAATGCTTTTTCCAATTATAATTAATAACTTGTTATAACTAAATGATGTTTCCATGACTAATTAATAAATTGTTAATTGAATTATGTTTTCCACTACTAATTAATAACTCGTTAACTAAATGATGTTTCCATGACTAATTTATAACTTGTTAACTAAAAAATGCTTTCCACTACTAATTAATAACTCCTTAACTGAATGGTGTTGCCTCTACTAATTAATAACTCGTTAACGGAATGCTTTATTCAATACTAATTAATAACTCGTTAACTAAAAGATGTTTCCATGACTAATTACTAACTCGTTAACGGAATGCTTTTTTCAATAATAATTAATAATTCATTAACTGAATGATGTTTCCACTACTAATTAATAACTTGTTAACTAAAAAATGCTTTCCACTACTAATTAAAAACTCCTTAACTGAATGGTGTTGCCTCTACTAATTAATAACTCGTTAATGAAATGCTTTTTCCAATACTAATTAATAACTCGTTAACTAAACGATGTTTCCATGACTAATAACTTGTTAATTAAATAATGCTTTCCACTACTAATTAAAAACTCGTTAACTGAATGGTGTTTCCACTACTAATTAATGACTCCTTAACGAAATGATGTTTCCACTACTTATTCATAAATTAATTTTATGAATTTTAATAACTCGTTAATGGAATTCTTTTTCAAATACTAATTAATAACTCATTAACTGAATGATGTTTCCACTACTAATTAATAACTTGTTAACTAAATAATGCTTTCCACTATTAATTAATAACTTGTTAATTAAATTATGTTTCCATGACGGAATGCTTTTTCCAATACTAATTAATAACTTGTTAACTAAATTATGTTTCCATGACTAATTAATAACTCGTTAATGGAATGCTTCTTCCAATACTAATTAATAACTCTTTAACTAATTGATGTTTCCACGACTAATTAATATCTCGTTAATGTAATGCTTTTTCCAATACTAATTAAAAACTCGTTAACTAAATGATGTTTTCATGACTAATTAATTACTCGTTAACGGAATGCTTTTTCCAATACTAATTAATAACTCGTTAACTAAATGATGTTTCCATGACTAATTAATAACTCGTTAACATTGTTTCCGTTAACGAGTTATTAATTAGTCATGGAAACATCATTTAGTTGTTTTAATACTAATTAATAACTCGTTAAATAAATTATATTTCCATGACTAATTAATAACTCGTTAACGGAATGCTTTTTCCAATACTAATTAATAACCCGTTAACTAAATTATGTTTCCACGACTAATTAATATATCGTTAATGGAATGCTTTTTCCAATACTAATTAATAACTCGTTAACTAAATGATGTTTCCATGACTAATTAATAAATTGTTAACTGAATTATGTTTTCCACTACTTATTAATAACTCGTTAACTAAATGATGTTTCCATGACTAATTAATAACTCGTTATCAATGTTTCCGTTAACAAATCATTAATTAGTCATGGAAACATCAATTAGTTGTTTTAATACTAATTAATAACTCGTTAAATAAATTATGTTTCCATTACTAATTAATAACTCGTTAACGGAATGCTTCTTCCAATACTAATTAATAACTCGTTAACTAAATGATGTTTTCATGACTAATTAATTACTAGTTAACGGAATGCTTTTTTTAATACTAATTAATAACTCGTTAACTAAATGATGTTTCCATGACTAATTAATAAATTGTTAACTAAATAATGCTTTCCACTACTAATTAATAACTCGTTAACTGAATGGTTTTTCCACTACTAATTAATAACTCGTTAATGGAATGCTTTTTCCAATACTAATTAATAACTCGTTAACTAAATGATGTTTCCATGACTAATTAATAACTCCTTAACATTGTTTCCATTAACGAGTTATTAATTAGTCATGGAAACATCATTTAGTTGTTTTAATACTAATTAATAACTCGTTAAATAAATTATATTTCCATGACTAATTAATAACTCGTTAACGGAATGTTTTTTTCAATACTAATTAATAACCCGTTAACTAAATGATGTTTCCATGACTAACTAATATCTTGTTAATGGAATGCTTTTTCCAATACTAATTAATAACTCGTTAACTAAATGATGTTTCCATGACTAATTAATAACTCGTTATCAATGTTTCTGTTAACGAGTTATTAATTAGTCATGGAAACATCATTTAGTTGTTTTTTTACTAATTAATAACTCGTTAAATAAATTATGTTTCCATGACTAATTAATAACTCGTTAACGGAATGCTTCTTCCAATACTAATTAATAACTCTTTAACTAAATGATGTTTCCACGACTAATTAATATCTCGTTAATGGAATGCTTTTGCAATACTAAATAAAAACTCGTTAACTAAATGATGTTTTCATGACTAATTAATTACTCGTTAACGGAATGCTTTTTTTAATACTTATTAATAACTCGTTAACTAAATGATGTTTCCATGACTAATTAATAACTCGTTAACAAAATGATGTTTCCATGACTAATTGATAACTCGTTAACGGAATGCTTTTTTTAATACTAATTAATAACTCATTAACTAAATGATGTTTCCATGACTAATTAATAAACTCGTTAACAAAATGATGTTTCCATGACTAATTGATAACTCGTTAACGGAATGCTTTTTTTAATACTAATTAATAACTCATTAACTAAATGTTGTTTCCATGACTAATTAATAACGCGTTAACTGAATGCTTTTTCCAATATTAATTAACTCGTTAACTAAATGATGTTTCCATGACTAATTAATATCTCGTTAACGGAATGCTTTTTCCAATGCTAAGTAATAACTCGTTAACTAAATGATGTTACCATGACTAATTAATAACTCGTTAACTGAATGCTTTTTCCAATACTAATTAACTCGTTAACTAAATGATGTTTCCATGACTAATTAATATCTCGTTAACGGAATGCTTTTTCCAATACTAATTAATAACTCGTTAACTAAATTATGTTTCCATGACTAATTAATAACTCGTTGACTGAATGCTTTTTTAATACTAATTAATAGCTAGTTATTTAAAGATGTTTCCATTAATAATTAATAACTCGTTAACGGAATGCGTTTTTAATACTAATTAATAATTCATTAACTGAATGATGTTTCCACTACTAATTAATAACTTGTTAACTAAGAAAATGCTTACCACTACTAATTAGTAACTCGTTAACTAAATGATTTTTCCATGACTAATTAATAACTCGTTAACGGAATGCTTTTTCCAATACCAATTAATAACTCGTGAACTGAATGGTGTTTCCACTACTAATTAATGACTCCTTAACGAAATGATTTTTCCAATACTAATTAATAACTCATTAACCGAATGATGTTTCCACTAATTAATACCTTAACTAAATTATGTTTCCATGACTAATTAATAACTCGTTAACGGAATGCTTTTTCCAATTCTAATTAATAACTCATTAACTGAATGATGTTTTAATAACTTGTTAACTAAATAATGCTTTCTACTATTTATTAATAACTCGTTAACTGAATGGTGTTTCCACTAATAATTAATGATTCCTTAATGAAATGATGTTTTCGCTACTAATTAATAACTCGTTAACTAAATGATGTTTCCATGACTAATTAATAACTCTTTAACGGAATGCTTTTTCCAATATTAATTAATTACTCATTAACCAAATGATGTTTCCACTACTAATTAATAACTCGTTAACTAAATAATGCTTTCCACTACTAATTAATGACTCCTTAACGAAATGTTTCCACTACTAATTGATAAATTGTTAACTGAACTATGTTTTCCACTACTAATTAATAACTCGTTAACTAAATGATGTTTCCATGACTAATTAATAACTCGTTAACGGAATGCTTTTTCCAATACTAATTAACAACTCATTAACTGAATGATGATTCCACTACTAATTAATAAATTGTTAACTAAATAATGCTTTCCACTACTAATTAATAACTCGTTAACTAAATAATGTTTCCATGACTAATTAATAACTCGTTAATGGAATGCTATTTCCAATACTTATTAATAACTTGTTAACTAAATAATGATTTCCACTACTAATTAATAACTCGTTAACTTAATGGTGTTTCCACTACTAATTAATGACTCCTTAACGAAATAATGCTTTCCACTACTAATTAATAAATTGTTAACTGAATGGTGTTTCCACTACTAATTAATAACTTGTTAACGGAATGCTTTTTCCAATACTAATTAATAACTCATTAACTGAATGATGTTTCCACTACTAATTAATACCTTGTTAACTAAATAATGCTTTCCACTACTAATTAATAACTCGTTAACTAAATGATGTTTCCATGACTAATTAATAACTCGTTAATTGAATGCTTTTTCCAATACTAATTAAAAACTAATTAACTAAATGATATTTCCATAACTAATTAATAACTCGTTAACGGAATGCTTTTTTTAATACTAATTAATAACTCGTTAACTAAATTATGTTTCCATGACTAATTAATAAATTGTTAACTGAATTATGTTTTCCACTACTACTTAATAACTCGTTAACTTAATGATGTTTCCACTACTAATTAATAACTCCTTAACTGTATAATGTTTCCACTACTAATTAATAAATTGTTAACTGAATTATGTTTTCCACTATTAATTAATAACGCGTTAACTAAATGATGTTTCCACTACTAATTAATAAATTGTTAACTGAATTATGTTTTACACTACTAATTAATAACTAATCAACTGAATAATGTTTTTCACTACTAATTAATAACTCGTTAACGGAATGCTTTTTCCAATACTAATTAATAACTCATTAACTGAATGATGTTTTTCCACTACTATTTAATACGTTGTTAACTGAATGATGTTTCTGCTACTAATTAATAACTTGTTAACTGAATGATTTTTTCACTACTAATTAATAAATAAATAATGCTTTCCACTACTAATTAATAACTCGTTAACTGAATGGTGTTTCCACTACTAATTAATGTCTCCTTAACGAAATAATGTTTCCACTACTCAATAATAAATTGTTAACTGAATTATGTTTCCCACTACTGATTAATAACTCGTTAGCGAAATGATGTTTCCATGACTAATTAATAACTTATTAACTAAATAATGCTTTCCACTACTAATTAATAACTCATTAACTGAATGGTGTTTCCACTACTAATTAATGAGTCCTTAACGAAATTATGTTTCCACTACTAATTAATGACTCCTTAACGAAATGATGTTTCCACTACTAATTAATAACTCCTTAACTGTATAATGTTTCCACTACTAATTAATAAATTGTTAACTGAATTATGTTTTCCACTATTAATTAATAACGCGTTAACTAAATGATGTTTCCACTTCTAATTACTAAATTGTTAACTGAATTATGTTTTACACTACTAATTAATAACTAGTCAACTGAATGATGTTTTTCACTACTAATTAATAATTCGTTAACTTAATGGTGTTTCCACTACTAATTAATGACTTCTTAACGAAATGAAATGATGTTTCCACTACTAATTAATAACTAGACAACTGAATGATGTTTTTCACTACTAATTAATAACTTGTTAACTGAATTATGTGTTTAATACTAATTAATAACTCATTAGCTGAATGATGTTTTTCCACTACTATTTAATACGTTGTTAACTGAATGATGTTTCTGCTACTAATTAATAACTTGTTAACTGAATGATGTTTCCACTACTAATTAATAATTTGTTAACTGAATGATATTTCCACGACTAATTAATAACTTGTTAACTGAATGACTTTTCCACTACCAATTATTAACTTATTAACGGAATGATGTTGCCAGTACTAATTAATAACTCATTAACTAAGTTAGGTTTTCCATTGCTAATTAATAACTCAGTAACTAAATGATGTTTCCTAACTTGTTACCTGAATTATGTTTTCTACTACTAATTAATAACTTATTAACTGAATGATGTTTCTGCTACTAATTAATAACTCATTTACTGAATGTTTTCCACTACTAATTAATTCATTGACTGAATGATGTATCCATGACTAATTAATAACTTGTTTACTGATGTTTTCCACTACTAATTAATGTATCTATGTATGTATGTATATTCCTTTTGTATTGTGCTCTTGAGGGCAAAGCACTCTACAGTAAAACAATAAATTAGTAGTAACAAACAAGGCGTCATTGAAATGAAAAGTAACAATAAGTGCATTATTAGAAATACAATTAACATAAATATAAAATATAATTACAGGTAAATGCTCAGTGTCAAGGAGACAAAAGGATGGAGGACCCTACACCATAGGGCTTACAGTCTAAATGGGAGGGTAACATACAGACACAATTTGGAGGGGTATTAAAGTGCTGTAGATGACAGTTTGTTACACTGTCATTTACAAACCAGTTCAGTTATTATCCAGGTGCTTCCAGAGGTAGTCTTTGAGTTTTGTTTTAAAAGCACTGAAGGAGGATTTTAGGAATGGCATTCCAAATATAAGGAGTCGCAAGAGAGGGGGGGGTGCAACCAAGTGGTTGCTCTGAGAATAGCAGAGGTTTCGGCCAGGAACATATAGAGAGACAAGGGATTAGGTGTAGTGAGGTGCAGAGGAATGAAGGGTTTTGAAGGTTATGAGGAAGAAGGTATTCTTTGTTTATAGGAAGCCATGATAAGGACTTCTGCTGGGAAGGGCCTTTTGGATGAGAGGAGGATAATTCTGACAGCAGTGTTTAATACAGACTGTAGAGAGGAGAGATGGCAGTTAGGGAGGGCAGTAAGTAGAAGGTTAAAGTGATCTAGTTGGGATAGGATGAGAGCATGCAT
The DNA here is from genome assembly GCF_017654675.1 of Xenopus laevis. Taxonomy (NCBI): domain Eukaryota; kingdom Metazoa; phylum Chordata; class Amphibia; order Anura; family Pipidae; genus Xenopus; species Xenopus laevis. The sequence goes on from NC_054387.1 coordinate 20,037,491, forward strand.
GAACGTTTTAGACATATCATGCAAAAGGAAGGGATGGATTTTGGCAATATTGTATAAGAAAAAGTGGTGTTAATATAACTAGAGAAGGAGAGAGGCGTCAAAGATTACCCCCAGACAGTGAGCTGAGTTTACAGGGTTAATGAGCATGCCATCAATAGAGATAGTAAAAAGGGGAGTAGGACTAGGTTTAGGTGGAAAGATGATTAGTTCGGTTTTTGTTAGGTTGATTTTGAGGTGGTGCTGGTTCATCCAATTTAAGATAGCTAGGAGACAGTTAGAGATTTGAGCCTCTGTTTCCGCTGTTAATGAAGGGGTGGATAAATATATTTGGGTATCATCAGCAAACAGATGATAATTAAAGCCAAATGATCAGATGAGCTCTCCCAAAGATAGAGTGTACAGGGAGAACAATAGCGGACCAAGTACAGAGCCTTGCGCACCCCCACATTAAGTGGAACTGGAGATGAGGTTTTGTTAGCAAAGGACACAGTAAATGATTGGTTAGAAAGGTAAAAAGAAAGCCAAGATGCAGCCTGGTTATGGATGTCAAGTGAATACAGAGTCTGCATCTGGAGAGAGTGGTCAACCGTATCAAATGCAAATGATAGGTCAAGGAAGATAAGGATGGAGAAGTGACCTTTGGTTTTGGTAACCTGAAGATCATTTGTAACTCTGCACATAGCAGTCTCAGTAGAGTGAGCAGGCCGGAAACCAGATTGCAGAGGGTCTAACAGATCATGGGTGTGTAGAAAGTTAGTAATATGGGAGAACACAATACGTTCTAAGAGTTTAGAGGCAAGTGGTAGAAGTGAGACAGGATGGTAATTTGACAGACAGGATGGGTCAAGTGTGGCCTTTTTAAGAGTAGGTTTGACACAGGCATGTTTGAAAGGAGAAGGAAAGGTTCCAGAAGCTAGAGTGGAATTGAAGATGTGAGTAAGTGGTGGCCTAAGCTCTGCAATAAAGTGTTTAAGCAGAGAAGAAGGCATAGGGTCAAGGGGGCAAGTTGTGATTGGGGAGGACAAGAGAAGCTTGGAGACTTCAGACATTGTTACCGGAGGGAAGGAATTAAGATATGCAGAAGGGGGCATAGGAAGGAGGAGCTGGTTTGCATTAGTAGAGGTAGGGAACTGATTGAGGATGGACTCTACTTTATCAGTAAAGTCCTGAGGAAATTGTGTCTGGTTTAGTGATACTGTTGATGACAGATGGAGAAGGGTATTGAATAGAGAAAACAGGCGTCATGGGTGGCATTTGTGATTGTTTATAAGGGAACTGTAGTACTCTTGCTTGGCCTTTGACAAAGCAGAATTGAGGCAGGACGTTAGAAATTTATAGTGAATAAAGTCTGCTTGCGTACGGGATTTCTTCCACATACGTTCAGCAGATGAGCACAGGAGCATAAGAATCTGCTTTGTGAGAGGGGTGGCATTGGTGGGGGTGACCCATGTGCCTGCTTCACTTGCTTGGCACACAAATCGCTCCATTGCTCTCTTCCTGGAGCAAAGTGAAGGGACCTGCTGGCAATTTTTTTACTTCTGACTTTATATAGTGTTGCACCTTGTCTACATCCATATCTTTTTTTACATATGACCAAATATATTGAATATTTTAATTATTGTCTTTGATTTATCTCTTGATATAACTGTTTTTTTCAAAAAAGGTTATTGCATATCAGGTTTTCTTATTTGTTTGTCCCATTTATTGATTTAAAAAAGTATGGAGAGTGTGCTGGTATGCTCCTGTAGCCAATGTGATGCCATGTATAGGGAGGTCAATCTGGTGGTCCTTGTGCTACCGTGGATTGACTGCCAGTTAGTCTGGGTGTGTGACCGTGCCATCCTGTACTGACTAAGAATAGGGACAGTGTTAGGTTAGTGTTAGGGAGGTCAAACCCACACCCCCAATCCTGAAAACAGTCCCAATCCCACAACTAGTCTGAGTGTTAAGGGCATGGCATCAAATTGACAGGCGTGACACACAATTTTAGTTCCCCAAAAAAAGAAATTCTTGATCTTTCAAAAAAAAAAAAAAAATCAAGAATTATGTAGGGTTATGGTAACTAAGAATGCATTTAGATGCAGAGAATGTCCTTCAGAGGTTTCTATAGTACCATATGTTCTTGTGGTGGTCATTTGAACTTGATGCTGTGTGGACATATGTGCAAATAAAATAAAAAACATTTTTTGGAGACCCACTTGTTCAACAGGGAATGTGTGTTTATTCCATATAGCTCAACATGACACCTAATTGCACACCATATACAATGTTTCAGGGTGGCATATAACCGAATCCCTTCAGCAGGTATAAATTAACACTATGATCCATGGTAATGCTGCCTGCTATTGTCCATTTCATAAAATGTCCATATGTTGCAATTCCAAAATAAGTCCATATAGCATATTTATACCAAGTGATTTTCTTACAATGATTAAATCATATATATATATTTAAAAAAAAAAGGTTATGCATGGAAAAGTGCCATAGTGTGGGGGGCCTAAAAACCGTTGTTTAGGGACTGATGAGGTTTTGATATCAGTAGACACCAAACTGTTACCCAAATTCTTTCCCTTCCTGTATGCAAAAAGGGGCTGTGTATCTAAATATTTATTGTTGGAATCACTGTTTTGTAGCATTGGCTATTACCTTTTATAATGTTTTTAATAGCTTTAGAGCGTGTCATAAGGTCTTATTACGACTGCTTCATCCAGGGCAATGAAAGGACAAAAGGACGAGTCTATGGAACCTTATACATAATGTGACTGATATTTGTGGTCTACTGATTCAGAATTGCTTTTCTGTATTGTCTTACCTGTAGGAATACATGATTTGTCCAAAATCCCCCTGATTGATCATTTCAAGTTTAAAGGGTGGCCCAGCTGTGCTGCACTTTTGATATTAGCTGAGCCCCCCTTAAGCAGACACTGAAGCAGCCAAATGGAGTTGAACTCGCAGAAGGGAGCTGCCCACCAATATTTATTCTTAACTTGTGGGGGCCCTGACCACTTTTTTTTTGCCAGAACCCACAGATTGCCAGTCCGGGCCTGCCTATGGCAGGGTGGGCAGGACCTGGAAAATGTTGTCTTGACACCAGTTTCTCTCGTGAGCCCACACTGCTCCAGTCTACTGTCCAACCCTACATAAGCTTCCTGAATTTTACATGTCATGAGACTATATAGGAAGCTGTCCTTGTTAAGGGTTCAGATTTGGTCCTGCCAGGACCTTTAGGAACCAAGCCTCTATTCTGCAGGATTTGGTTGCCTGGCTAACCAAATGTTAAAGGGATTCTGCCATGGAAAACGTTTCTCTGCAAAACAATCCTGCATTGAAATCTCTTTTTCAAAAGAACAAGCATATTTTTTTAATATCTAATCTAGAAATTTGCAGTGGGGCTGGACATGTCCTTAGTTTCCCAGATGCCGTCAGCCATGTGAATTGCACTCTGATTAACTTCAGTCACTCTTTATTGCTGTGCTGCAAATTGGAGTGAAATCATCCCACTCCTTTTCTCCCAGCAGCCTACCAACAGAACATTTGGCAGGTAACAAGATAATATCTCTTCACCATCTGCATTCTTAAAAATGCAGTGGTGTATATGACAATAGCACTCAATAGTAAAACACCCAAATCTGGCCATGGCTCATCCAGTTTCACTGAAACAATAGCTGAAAGCAGTCCCATTGTGAAATGCTGGCTCTTTCTGAAAGCACAGGATCAGACACAATGACTATTGGTTTTATTTATTAAGAATACTTTTTTAAATGGTAGAATGAATTATTTGCTATGTACAAAGTGTAGTTTAGTTATAAAACCACACCATAAAAATCATGACAGAAGCCCTTTAATATTAGACTGCTGGACAGCTGAAGATAATCATTTTTTTGGAAGGGGACTGGGGGAAGTTGCTGTTAGGGTATTTGATTTGTCATTTGGAGTCCAGCACTGACAATTAGTAAATTAGTGGATTTGGGCCATTCTTATTCTACTGGAAAGCCACAACCATGTACCACCTATACTTCTGAAGAAGCCATTCAAGTGGAAACACGTAGGGCAACATAGGTGGACGGTGGTGAGAGTAGCTCCGACCGCTCCCTCCATAGACAGGCAGGTTGCAGCATCCAGGAAAGGAAGGGAGGGGGGCAGGCTACTGTGGCTTGCTAATTGCTAAAATGTAAAGGCGTTTATAACATTCCGATTTTGGTTTTGTACTTATAAACTGAAAGACTGCAAAAGGTGGACAGATGGTAGAGCTTTGTGTTTTTATGGACACGGTCCAACACTGCGCTAATAAATGCAGTGGGTGTGTTGAGTTGTGGTGAATTGGTCACATATGGTGCGTTTTAGATTTTAACTATTTTCCTCATTAAAAGTTATATTTTAAGTAAGTGTGTGGGATCAAAGTTTAAAGTTGTCACTTGAAGTGACTTGAGTTGCTGTGAGTTAAAGGACTAACGCTCACACTATCTGGGTGCTATGTTCCAACTCCAGTTGTTTCTAATAATTTGATACTTAACATAATAACAACTTGGATGCTTACCATATCCTTTTTACATTTTTATTCTACACCATATTGGCCAAGGGCAACAAGATCATATTGTAGTTTAAATTCCAAAATGGGGAGCTGCATAAGAAAAAAAATATTTAAAAAACCATTGTAAGACCAATTACAATATGTCTTAAGTTGGCCATACAGGTGGTCATATATGAACCAACATATTATTGCCTCAATGGGGCCCCATCAATGGGCCTGCCTGACTGATATCTTGCCAAAAAATTGGCAGCTATCTATCTGGCAAATTTAAAATTCCCATTGGGAATAGGAGTGCAACAGCTGGTTGATATAGTCCTCACCCTGATGCCCTGCGTTATTTTGATTGTGATCCAAATGTCAGCCTGTTGAAAAAATGACGGGGTCAGCTTGCTTGTTGCATGAAGATTGATAAAGGGCACCTTTTAAAAAGTAGCATGCCTCAGGCCTAGAGGTGGGACAGGAAATTAATTCACTTTCCATTCTGCACTTTCTAGATGTCTCTAATATCCTCTCATTCCCCTCCCTTCTCAACATCTAATTGTGTAGCCTGTGCATGGCCAAATGGCACATAAGATATTGGGATGATGCAAAGCTTGCCTTAATAACAGTGTTCATGAAATGGAACCTACTTGCTTGCTATGATTGTGAATTCCAAAACTGAAGGAAACAGGATTGCTACTTTTTATTACCTTTATTGAAATCAATGAATGGTTGCTAGGTTATTTGGACCCTAGCAACCACATTGCTGAAATTGCAAACTGGAGAGCTGCTGAATAAAGAGATTAAAAAAACACATATAATAAAAACTGAAAACCAAATGTGAAGTGTCTCAGAATATCACTCTCTACATCACACTAAGCGTTAACTCAAAGGTAAACAACCACTTTAAATAAAGGGGCGCTGCTCTATAATGTGTTATTTTTAAAAAGCTCCCTCATCTGGACGTTGGGCAAATGGAAATTAATTATTTAGGGAAATTAAGTGTAATTTCCCTAGCAGACGCATACATGTGTTACACCAGTATTTTGTTTTACAGTTGTGTTTTTGGATTATTAGGGAATACTCAAACAAATCCAGGGAGCACATGGACAGTCTCCTGGTTGCAGAGCTCACCACTGTGCCAACAGCAGAACAAAGACTAAAAATACACACAAATATAAATAATAAAGTAAAGGATGACGACGGTACTATTTAACTTGCAATTAGTCTCCATATTTTATTTTCTGTGGTTTGTGAATTATTTACAGGGTTAGACTGGTTTAGCAGAGTAACAGTGCGCTGGCCCGGGAGAAATATCACCAGCCCATATTTATTTTCACCTTGGGCCCATACAACCCCTATAACATTTGGCACAAAACCTGTTTTACAGGATGGAATAAAAAATACAACAGCAACACAGTTCACCTTTCTTTCTGCATCATGGCAAATGTGGGCAGGGATCAAAACTCAGCGGGGGTCATTTATCAACACCGGGCAAATTTGCCCATGGGCAATAACCCATGGCAACCAATCACATTGCTGCTTTCACTGATCTACTTGCAGCTGGCTTTAAAAAGCTAATCACTGATTGGTTGCTATAGGTAACTGCCCATGGGCAATTTTGCCCAGTGTTGATAAATGAGTCCCAGTATTACCAAATGTAACAAACTACATATCCCACAATGCATTGCACTGGTGAGTTTTATTCCTCACTGCTGTCATCTTTTGTCTAACATAAGTTTACCTCTATCTTTTTTTATTTTTTGTAGGACAAGGTATTTATAAATTCAACACATATGTTGTTCTGCAGCCCTTTGCCCCAGCTTACATTGACTGCACGTTGAACGTTAGTACAGGTATGGGACTTTTATCCAGAATGTTCAGGACCTGGGCTTTTATAAGGATAAGGGATATTATTATATTAATTTGGATCCTCGTACCTTATGTCTACTAGAAAATCATGTGGTTTTGCTTCCAATAAGGATTAATTTTATCTTAGTTTGGATCAAGTACAGGTATGGGACCTGTTATCCAGAATGCTCAGGGCCTGGGTTTTTTTCTGTATAAGGGATATTTCCGTAATTTGGATCTTCATACCTTCTGTCTACATAGAAATAATTTAAACATAAATAAACCCAATAGGTTGTTTTTGCTTCCAATAAGGATTCATTATATATTAGTTTGGATCAAGCACAAGGTACTGTTTTATTATTACAGAGAAAAAGAAAATAATTTTTAAAAATTCGAATTATTTGGATAAAATGGAGTCTATGGGAGGCGGACTTCCAGTAATTTGATCTTTCTGTACGGGTCCCATAACTGTCCTACATAAATTTCAACTCCCCTGGGTTTCCCAGGGATCAATCAGGGTTGAACTTGGCCTGCGGAACACCGGAAAAAAACTTGGTGGGCCCTGGCCCTTCCCACCTGGCAGAAGACCTAAAGAGGGCGCGTGTAGGGGCCCCTGGGGTAGCTGCCCAGGTGAGTCTCAAATACCCCAGCCTGACCCTGAGTTTCAGACCTCCAACCCCCAGCCTTCTGTCAATATAGGACATTCACCCTCCTTTTGGAATTCCCCCAAATACCTGTGTGCATGCACAGTTGGCAGCCAAAGATTTCAGAAGGGCTCATGCCCTCAGTGACATCATCCAGCCCTTAATAAATCTGCCCCTAAATGTTTACATGGTTTTCTAGTAGACAAAGGAGAAGGAACGGCATTTTTACTTAGATGTGCCAAAAGGCACCCCAAGTGATTGTATCTACTTACCTGAAACAGACACCGACCTAGGGTGTCAGGTAAGTGAATACATTCACTTGGGGTGCCTAACTTTTGGCACCCCAAGCAGTGTCGGACTGGGATGCCAGGGGCCCACCAGAAAACCTTAGACCATGGGCCCACTTTCCAAACTATTATTCCTCCTCTCCTCACTCAACCTCTTTATTCTCCTAGTCTTTTATCTCTACATACTATACTCAATTCTTCCATTATTAAGCCTCTAAAAGAAAAAGGGAATGGCCATGAAATAAGCCAAATGGTTAGAAGCAAGAGGGCCCACTTATACTTGGGCCTACCGGGAGTTTTCCTGGTATCCCAGTGGGCCAGTCCGACACTGCCTACAAGTATAATATGCCTTTTCCTTCTCCTTTAAGGTATAAAGATCCGTTATCCGGAAAACTCCAGGTCCCAAGCATTCTGGATAACAGGCCTTATACCTGAAGTATCTATCATATTACAAAGGACAATATTTTGTGCTGCAGGGCATTAGAGGCCAAATTATGGGTTAATTGAAAAAGTGTAAGCTTATCATGTCATTTCATTTAGGTTTTTATGTAGCCATGCTACATGTTTTTTATACATGGATTAAATAAAGATTTTTGTTTTTTTAACAAGCCAAGTCCAGTGTACGGAGCTCCACTATTCTCTTTTTTTATGTAGGCCTAGTAACCATGGTAAAGGTACAAAAGTTTACTTGCAAACATCTTTGTTAGATTACCAAGTTTGATGTAGCAGTGGACTCACATATTCACTGTATGGTTTTCTGTTGGCAATTACACATACTGATCACACTTTCTGCTTTCTTTAAATGAACTTACTGTACAATTAACAGGATATATGTGTTCTAAAGAGACAATATTTTTGGAAAATGTAAACTCACATCCTGAAAGACTGATGTGATTTACATGGCCCCTTTCTACTACAGGACAGAGATGAACTGAATCCACAATGTTTGGATCCAATTAAATGCTAATCACTAACTGGATATTCAGAGTTTATCACAATGGTCCCAAAGTTTTTGATCCCTTTTAAACAAAAAACAAATGCTCTGTAAGGTTAAATAGTTATTTTTACTTTATATGACTTTCTATTCAGGCTCTCTCCTATTCATATTTCATTCACTTGTTCAAATCAATGCATGGTTGCTAGGGTAATTGGACCCTAGCAACCAGATTGCTGAAATTGCAAACTGAAGAGCTGCTGAATAAAAAGCTAAATAACTCACAAATTAAAAAAAACCACAAAAACCACAAATAATAAAAAAAATTAAACACAATTGCAAATTGTCTCAGAATATCACTCTCTACATCATACTAAAAGTTTACCCAATGGTGAACAACGCCTTTAAAGTGTCCTAGCCCCTTACTTTTTTCTAGGAAATCATGAAAAATACATACAAGTATAATGTATACACAGTTACAAAATAATGCAATTCGCCCATTATTTGTACTATACACACCAATTGGAGGAATGAGGCCATGGTGCAGGTAATGATACCACTCTGAGGGGCACATTTACTATGGGTCGAATATCGATGGTTAATTAAGCCTTGATACTCGGCCATCGAAGTTAAATCATTTTTAACGAAGTCGAATGATTTACCGCAATTCGTTCGATCAAACGATTCGAAGGATTTTAATCCATCGATCGAACGATTTTCCTTCGATCAGGAGTTGCTAGGAAAGCCTATGGGGACCTTCCGCATAGGCTAACATTGGTGCTCGGTAGGTTTGAGGTGGCAAAGTAGGTGGTCAAAGTTTTTTTTTTTAAAGAGACAGTACTTCAACTATCGAATGGTCGAACGATTTTTAGTTCGAACCGTTCGATTCGAAGGTCGAAGTAGCCAAATCGATGGTCAAAGTAGCCAAAAAAACTTAGACATTCAAAGTATTTTTCCTTCTAATCCTTCACTCGAGCTTAGTAAATGTGCCCCGAGTGTCCAATCAAGGTAACTGCATGGATGTGTCTCTGTTTACAAAACTCAGCTGTTTATGAATCTTCTTGCACCTAAACAAAGGTTTTTGATGTTAATATGCATGGTGAGAAATGACCCACAAAACTGCATTATAGAAGTGTTTTGTGCTGTGAAAATGTTAACCCTTGTGCAGTTAAACTTATTTGTATGTGTGATCACCCCAGGCAAAATATGTTCATATTATATAATGCAGAAACTGTTTTAGTACATGCACTTTCAGTGCTGTGGTCTGAATTTTGTAACCAAAAGTTGTTACTAGGGATGCACCGAATCCACTATTTTGGATTCGGCCAAACCCCCGAATCCTTCGCAAAAGATTCGGCAGAATACCGAACCGAACCCTAATTTGCATATGCTAATTAGGGGTGGGAATGGGGAAAAAAGTTTACTTCCTTGTTTTGTGACAAAGAGTCATGCAATTTCCCTCCATGCCCCTAATTTGCATATGCAAATTAGGATTCATTTCGGCTGTGCAGAAGGATTCGGCAGATTCCAAATACTGCTGAAAACGGCCGAATCCCGAACCGAATCCTGGAGTCGTTGCATCCCTAATTGTTACCAGCTCTTTCAGTAGGATAGGACTTGCAGTGATATTAAAAATGGGGGAAAAAAATAGCATGCGATTGAGTATGGGAGTTAGGCGTTATAAAAGCTGTGGTTCTTGTTTAATCATGTGCTTATTCAACCCATTATATGAATGCACATATTGTAGGTTTCATTTCTATACTGACCTGAAATATGGCATTATGACTAGTATATATAGTGCTTATTTTAAAGTATTCTTTTCAGGCCTTTATCATGCCACACTTTCCTAATAGAGCAAAACACCACTTCACACATTAAGCAGAGAATGGCAGTACTCCAGAACAGTTCAGTGAGAGCTGTGATTGACTAACTGGCTATTGTTTCAAACAGACAAGTGAATTGCTTTTTACATTTTTTTTTTTTAATATGGGATATCAAAATAAGTGAGACAGAAAACTTTGTTCCCTGTAACTGAGCAATGCTATTAAAGGGCTCCGACCGTAGCAAAATAGTTTTCCCCAGCAGAGGTATGGGCTTAGAGAGTCTGGACTTCGGCTGGGGGAAACAATATTCTTTTGGTCAGAAAACACTTCTAGTGAGCGCTATGCTGCCCTCATTGGGAGGCAGTTCCTGGTTCAACGGTCATGTTGGGACTCTACACACACACATATAATGAGGAGTTGCCAAGCTTGCTCAATGTGCACATGATGTAGGATCAGTCAGCTCCACCACCAATCTTTAAAGAAGAACTAAACCATAAACATTAATATGGCTAAAAATTACATTTTAAATACTTAGTCAATTGCACCAGACCAAAGTTTCAGCGTCTCAATAGCAGCAATGATCCAGGACTTCAAACCTGACAGGGGGTCACCATCTTGGAAAGTGACTTTCTATTCTATGTGTACTGTATATTGTGAGTGGGTCCCTAAGCTCAGTAAGTGACAGCAGCACAGAGCATGTGCAGTGAATCAGCAGAAAAGAAGATGGGGAGCTACTGGGGCATCATCAGAGACACAGATCTTTACTGCTAAATGGCGGTGGTTGCCTTGGGCTGGTACAGAAGCCCAAAACATAATGTACAACATTTCTAGCTACTTTAGTTTAGTTCTCCTTTAAGTTACACGCATGCACATTATGAGCAATATGGGAGACCATTTCATTATGTGCATGTGTCAAACATGCCTGTCTGTAACGGAGCATTTTCTGGTCAAAACAGTATTTGTTTCCCCCCCCCCCCCCCCCCCCCCCCAACCAGAGTGCGGGCTTCATTACGATACGAAATAGTACGATAGTTGCCTTTTTATTAAAAGTTAGTAACCAATAAGTGCTTTCATTTCCTTCTAATGGAACGCAATCTACTTTAGGAGACAATGTGAAAGATGAATACAGGTTAACTATATATTCCTACTGTATATGCTGAAATGTAGTACTTAAAACACACAAACTGAAATGGCCCAAATAACAAATGATCCAGAAACTGCACAGATAAATTGGGAGGCAACAATAGTCTTTACAACAGAACTGTTGTATGTTTTGTATAGTGCTCTTGCAGTTAATGCTTGCCACTTTCCAGGTTTCAACGTCTTTTGGCTTGGAGGACTGGTATTTACAGTTAAAGATTAAGTTCTCTTACAGAAATGACACACATTGCACCCAAGTGTTTAACCCTGATATGACCCTTTATTTATCCTGGGTTCCCCAAGAAATGTAGTCTGGACGAGTAGCTGCATGGTATTCATCTATTAACTGCTGTACAATTTCTCTTGAATTATCCAGCTCATCAAAGTTGTCCTTAAAGATGTCCTCCTTGCGGAACTGCTCCAAGAAAGCTTCACGTTTTCGCAGTTTGTCATACTGACGGCAGGTCCTTTCAAACAGCTGGTGAAATTAATATACAAATAGTTGAAGCAGAGTGTAGTATAGATGTGTATAGCCTTAAAAGCCACGCAGAGTCCATGTAATTATACTTCCTGGCTAATTGAATAATTATTTTTAATAGCGTGCTTCACATTACATCATTGCTATTCACAACTTGCCCATCTTTCCTTGTCCTTTAAAGAGGTCTATACTTTTTACGGACTTACATTTACACTCTCTTAAAACCCAAAGTAGGAGGAGGACATAGCTTATTATGCATACATCTCTACTCTATGGATACTTGTGGTTGCCCTATACAGGTACTCCAAGGGTTATGTACGAGATAGCGTCAGTAGGTTTGTTCTTAAGATGAATTTACTTTTTAATCCCATCTGATAGAGATCCCCCGTCGGGGGCCCCCATACACGGGCCAATAAGCTGCCGACTCGGCCTGTCGGCAGCTTTTATCGGCCCGTGTATGGCCACCTTTAGACAGATGTTTGTTTTAACAAAGTATTTATTTTTACCTTTATGTGCTCAGTAGACAACACACTCCAGAGGTGATTGGGGTAGGTGGTTTATTAAAGCTAAAGGATAATAAAGGCCAAGCAAACCATAGTATGTTACTGTAATAGCCCCCCTCTGTAAGAATGTGTTGTATGCAAGTCGGGTTTATGTAACTCGAGGATTTCCTACACTGGGAAGATATTGATCTTTTCTTTAGGGGTATTTTTGGTAAAATCAACGTAACAGCTTTGTTTGACTTTGTGCTTCATGTATTATTGCCAATAAAGTGTGTTTCAGATATGACAAACAACATGAGCTTTCCTTAGATGGTAACAGAAATAAACAATTTATGAATAGCTCAGAATACAGAGAAACCTCAATAATACATACCCTGATTTTAAGTTTCCCCACATTTTTTTTATTGTGGTCTCAACAATTTCCAAAGCATTTCAGTGGGTGCTTTTCACGGTTATTACATAATTGGTTTCCTGGATTTCACACCAAAATGTTGTCCTGATGTTGCTAAAAATGTCTGTCTGTCCTCTGCGAATGTTATTTTTAGTGAAATTAAGAGGTTTAAAATACTAACCAGAGGCACATTTTGCAACAGTTATATCTGTAAATAGTCAGATCCAATTAGTCTGCACCTCATACAATCATGCACAAATAAATGATTGTTTTAGGTCTTGCAAATGTTCGCACCTTTCTGATACACAGTGCAGGAAGGGAGAGGCGAGGGGTGGGGGTGATGGAAGGCAGGTTAAGGGGGACTGTTTTAGTGGGGTGATAGTTCTCCTTTAATATTTTAGAGTAGTTTTTTCAGAGTCAGTATCACAAACACATTTCTCTGATTTTACACTTTTTTCCCCTGGAAAATGTAAAATGGTGGTTCTACTGTACTTAATAAACAATACCCTCATATTTTACGGTCAATGTAAGGGAAGTTAAGCAAAATAGAAATTAATTTGTATAATATGCTTTGTTTCTAAAATAAACCATTTTTACATACAATAACCTACTCACCGAGGAGATATTGGTGTGATTGGCCATCATTAGGCCGCTGACCCGGTGTGCAGATGGCAAATAAGGTGACTTTCTTGACAAAGCAACTTGGATGCTGGCAGGTCCCCATGGGATAAAGTTTGCCAGCTTCCTCTCTCGAATCCTCTGAAGGCTTTTGTGCACCTAGTCAGAGTAAAAAAAAACAATAATAAAAGGAAATAACGTCCAAATATAATAACCTTATAGATTGTGCTACAATATTAATCTATGTAACATTTCTATCAAATGTAAGAGACATAAAACCAACAGACATACATCTTAAAGGAGAACTAAACCCTAAAGTTAAAAAAACCCTACCACCCTACCCTACATAGACCCCCCCTCCTTCCCCCAGCATAGATGCTACAAGGGCGCCATCTTCAGCCGCTTCGGAATCTTCAGAATGAGACCGGCGTAGCAGCGCATGCGCAGTTGGAGCAATTTTCTGTCACACCGAAACTCACGGAAATTGCCGAAGCGCTGGTCTCATTCCGAAGACTACCAAAGCGGCTGAAGATGACGCCTATGAACTCCGCTGGACAGAATCTGCATGGAGGGGTGAGTAAAGACTATGGGGCATTTGCCTGGGGTAGCAGCTAGGCTGGGGGGGGGAAGAGTCTATGTATGGTAGGGGGGTAGGAGTTTTTTAACTTAAGGATTTAGTTCTCCTTTAACCCTTTCACTGCCAGCCAATTTGGCCAAGTTGGAACTTCTATTGCCAGACCGTTTTTGAACATTTTTTGTTCTCACTTTTTCAGGACAACCTAAGCTTTCAAAATATGCTAGAATTTAGTTGTCATTCCAGTCCTGTAAAAAGATATGGGCTTCTAAGTGTATAAAAAAACAAAAAAAACAGTTTCACATGATACAAACGCATATATCAGAAGCATAATTTATTTTATGCATGAGAACATGGCAGATTTGGAAAGTTCTGTGTCTCCCGAACGAACCAATACCAAATATATATAATTTTATGGAGATTTCTCACTTCGATAGTTGAAAACTCCGAAGCAGTAAACTACCAAATTTCCAAAGCACTGCTCCACAAAACAGCATACATCTGATTTCATGGCCAAACATTCCACTAACAGTAGGTTTACCCTAAAAAACTACCCCTTATTGGAAAGAACAGATTCTAACGAGTTCAAAATGGGTAAATATATATTTGTACTCCAAACTACCAAGTTGCAATTCTTTCCAAAAGTTAGCAGTTTTTATAAAAATGTGTTACATTTTTGAAAAATTACCTCAAAGTGTCCAGTCTACAGCATTGTATCTCCCACATATCATTATATACCAAGATACAACACCCCAAATATGAAAGCCCAGGGTCCGCTGAACAGTTTGATGCCCAATATGCATAGGTGCACCTAAGTATGTGGCATATAGGGGCCCCAGAACGAAGACACCCCATATGAGTTATCAGTTCTGGAATTCCAAATACTGCAAAATCCGCAAATTTACATCATTTTTCAAGGGGAAAAAGTACAAAAATGTATGTTCACCCAAAACCATATACTTTTGGAAAGTACACATTCCGACGAATCTAATATGGGTATGCACATCTTTCTACTCCAAAGTACCAATCCACAAAGCTTTCCTACATTTCGCAGTTTTTATGTCATTACCGAAAATCAACTCGATATTGCAAATCTGAAGCATCGTATCTCACACATATTATATACCAAGATAAAAAACCCTAAATATGAAAGCCCGGGGTCCGCTGAACAGTTTGATGCCCAATATGCATAGGTGCACCTAAATATGTGGAGTATAGGGGCCCCAGAACAAAGACACCCCATACGAGTTATCAGTTCTGGAATTCCAAATACTGCAAAATAAGCACATTTACAGCATTTTTCAAGGGGCAAAAGTACAAAACTGTATGTTCACCCCAGAAAACCATATGTTTTTGGAAAGTACACATTCTGACGAATCTAATATGGGTATGCACGTCTTTCAACTCCAAAGTACCAATCCACAAAGCTTTCCTACATTTCGCAATTTTTATAACATTGCCGAAAATCACCTCAATAGTGCAACTCTGAAGCATCGTATCTCCCACATATCATTATATACCAAGATAAAACTCCCTAAACATGAAAGCCCAGGGTCCGCTGAACCGTTTGATGCCCAATATGCATAGGTGCACCTAAGTATGTGGCATATAGGGGCCCCAGAACGAAGACACCCCATACGAGTTATCAGTTCTGGAAATCCAAATACTGCAAAATCAGCACATTTACAGCATTATTCAAGGGGCAAAAGTACAAAAATGTATGTTCACCCCAGAAAACCATATGGTTTTTGGAAAGTACACATTCTGCCGAATCTAATATGGGTATGCACGTCTTTCTACTCCAAAGTACCAAGCCGCAAAGCTTTCCTACATTTGGCAATTTTTATGACATTACAGAAAATCACCTCAATATTGCAACTCTGAATCATCGTATCTCCCACATATCATTATATACCAAGATAAAACTCCCTAAACATGAAAGCCCAGGGTCCGCTGAACAGTTTGATGCCCAATATGCATAGGTACCCCTAAGTATGTGGCGTATAGGGGCCCCAGAAAGAAGACACCCCATACGAGTTCTGTAATTCCAGATACTGCATAATCAGCACATATACAGCATTTTGCAACAGGCAAAGGTACAAAAAACTAGGTTCACCCCAGAAAACCATATATTTTTGGAAAGTACACCTTCTGCTGAATAAAAATTTGCTAAAACTGTCTTTCTACTCCAAACTTACATACTGCAAAGCAATGCTAAAGGCAGTGGTTTTTATGATATTTCTGAAAATCTCCTAAAAATATTGCAGTTGGTCGCATTTATCTCACCCAATTTCTTACATACAATTGGAAAACACCCTAAATATTGATGCCAAGGGTCTAATGAACAGTTTGATGCCCAATATGCATAAATATACCAAAGCAGGTGGGCATGTGCGGACCCCAAATGAAAACAGTGCATAAGAATTTTCTCAGCTGTCAATTCGCCTTCTGTGAACATAGCGCCCTGACTGCATATAATGTGCCGTAAGACCCCCTAACAGTACAAAGACCCCCCAAAACCATATATTTTTGGAAAGTACACATTCTGACGAACACAAGAGTTGCTAAAAATGTGTTTCTATCCCAAATTATCAAAGTGTAAATGAGGCTAAAAAATTACATAAGGAAAAACAATGCAAGCATAAAACTGCAATAAAAATCACAAAAAAGCAAATACAAATAGGAAAATCAACGAAATAACAAAATAACTGATCCGACAGCGTGGTTAGAGGTCAGAATGCTTGATCCAGTAGTCATGCTGTGAAATCTAAAGTTTTTAGGGAAATAACATAAGGGAAACTTAGAAAATGAACTAAAAAAAAAAAAAAACAAACCCCTATAAGTGTGTGTTTGTGTATGCATGGATGTACAGCTCTAAAAAGTGTATAAATATTTGCATATATGTATTTAAGTATGTAAATATGTGCAAAAGTTTGAAAAATCTAAAAAAATCAGAAAATTAAAAAAAAAAACAAAAAAAAAAAACAAACTACTTTTACTAGTATGTGTACTGTGTATATGTAAATACATGTAAATAAGTAAAAAAAGGGGCACTTACCAAATCTAGATGAAGAGGAGTCCTTTTCAGTGCTTTTCAGTTGAGACACGCTGAGTCACTGCACCAGGAAGTGCGTGGGCGGAGCAGGAGCATGTGCTGTGCTGGTGCTTGCGACATGGAAGCTGCTGAATCTGTTGCGTCTCTCTGCGACCCTGGAGTGGAGGATCGCCGATCTTTTTCAGGTAAGCTCGTTGCCTAGGGGGTTCTGCTGCTAGCTGCTCCTCTCTGCACGCTGATTTTGCAGTGTGTGCAGAGAGAGAGAGCTGTTTTAGTAAAGAACGTAGCTCCTACGTTCTTGGCACTTAAAGCCTTTTTTCAAAAGAACGTAGGAGCTACGTTCTTGGCAGTTAAAGGGTTAAAGGACTGATGTTTCAAAACATGCAATTTCTGACTGCCTTTCTTCCATCTCTTTCCTATTGTTTCCTCTTTTATTTCTTATGAATTGCAAGTACAGTACATGTATAGGACCGGTTATCCAGAATGCTCGGGACCTTCAGATAATGGATCTTTCCGTAATTTGGATCTTCATATCTTAAGTCTACTAGAAAATCATGTAAACATTAAAACAAACCCAATAGGCTGGTTTTGCTTCCAATAAGGATTAATTATATCATAGTTTGGATCAAGTACAAGGTACTGTTTTATTATAACAGAGAAAAGAGAAATAAAAAAAATTGATTATTTGTATAAAACGGAGTCTATGGAAGATGGCCTTTTCATAATTCGGAGCTTTCTGGATAACGGGTTTCCGGATCCCTGCATAAGTAATACATATTGTGGTCAGTAACGTAACTAGAGGGGCGGGCCCTGGTGCGGGATGCGCAGCCGGGCCCCTCTCCGTACGCTATTTTCGGCTGGAATCCAGTGGCATGCAAGCTGCCGGGGGGCCCTGAGGGGGGTGCGGACCCTGGCCCAATTGCACCCCATACTCCCCCGGTAGTTACACCATGGATTGTGGTGAAACATTAATCTCATTGCTAAATTACATAACATAAAAAAATCTAATTTAAAAATTATGAAATATATATTTACAGATGCAAACAAACTCCTCAGTCTTTTTAAGTTGCACTACCTAACAAATATGAGCCTAACCCGAAGAATAAGTTAAAATATTGCATTTTATCTTTCTTCTAACTTTATTTTCTATTCTCTTTGAACAAATTGTAAAATAATATATCATTTCGTTATTGGACAGTTTGGGGGAATTTTCTTTTGTCCCTGTGGTACACAGACCCCTATAGCCCACAATTCTACACCCATAACCACTTTTTTGTCTCCATGTCATATTAATAACTGTTGAAGAAAAAAAAAAAAAAAAAAAACCTGCATACCTGTGTAGGATCCACCTCCCCTTGAATGATATTGAGTATTGCAATATAGCAGTGGTTGGTTTGCCTGTCACGGCCAGTGGATACCATAACATTTTTAGGCTGCAGTAGCCTTCTCATGACATCCAACACTGTAGTCTTACGCACACTGGCCACCTATGAACAAGAGAAAATGATTACTTGCATGCAACTTTAGTATTTGCTTTTAAAGGGGAGTATAAAATGATAGTATTTTTGTTCTCTCTACTTAATATAAACAAAAAAATATTTACTAGAAAAATAGTCAATTGTGGTTTGATAAAAATGTTAGAATTTACTTTCTCTAGTTTACTCTCAAACACACTGGAGTATATTTATCAAAGAGTGAAGTTAGAGATCACCTCAGTCCTCTAGAGTGAAATTCCTCCTTTAAAAATCCCGTGGAAATGAATGGAGAGAGGCGGTATTTCACGCTAGCAGACTGTGGCGATCTTTAACTTTTTAACTTTAACTTTTTGATAAATATACCCCACTGTGTAGTCACCAAACTACCATAAATTCAGATCATAGTAAACATCATAGTCAAAGCCGCGTTAATTACAGCAGCTTCTTTAAATACAAGTTGACAATAAGTCAGGGAGCTCTAGATACTGGTATAGAAAATATCCACACAGCGAAGAGATTTAAAATAAAATATTAGAAAAAGAAACATCAGATCTGGCATATCAAACAGCAAAAATCACACAGAGGTACCCGTTTATAATCCTCAAGGTTTTTAGATCGAGTTCTCCTAGGAAGGTCCTTTTCGCAAGTAATAAATAGTTAAAAAAAAACAAATAAAAACAAAATGGTTATTCATTCACAATGTAGTCTTCTGTGCTTAGCTCTGGACAGTGGACATACAATGTCTACAATGGTAAAGGTGAACATAGTTTTCCCAGCTGCCCCTGGTCATGTGACGTGTGCCTGTGACTAGGAGAGAAATGCTTTCTGGCAGGCTGCTGTTTTTCCTTCTCAATGTAACTGAATGTGTCTCAGTGGGACATGGGTTTTTTTACTATTGAGTGTTGGTCTTAAATCTACCAGGCAGCTGTTATCTTATGTTAGGGAGCTGCTATCAGGTTACCTTCCCACTGTTCTTTTGTTTGGCTGCTGGGGGGAAAAGGGAGGGGGTGATATCACTCCAACTTGCAGTACAGCAGTAAAGAGTGATTGAAGTTTATCAGAGCACAAGTCACATGACTTGGGGCAGCTGGGAAATTGACAATATGTCTAGCCCCATGTCAGATTTCAAAATTGAATATAAAAAAAATCTGTTTGCTCTTTTGAGAAATGGATTTCAGTGCAGAATTCTGCTGGAGCAGCACTATTAACTGATTCATTTCGAAAAAAAAATTTTTCCCATGACAGTATCCCTTTAAAGAGGTTTTAAATACTAACCAGATGTATATTATGCCATGGTTCTGCCTGTAAATGGCCAATTCAAATAAGTCTGCCTCTTATACAGTCCTGCATCGATCACTTATTGCATTAGGCTGTGTATGTGACTGACAGAGAGGCCTTACACATGCCCCCCACAGTGTAACATTAACGCTGCAATGCTTAAGCCTTGTTATTAACACAGTAAACATTGTATATCTAAGTACAACAGACTCCTGTGCTCATATCCTTTCAGTACTTGAAGAAAAAGTTACTTTAACGCATTTCCCTGATTTTACATCATTTTTTCCTGGTCCCCTGAAAAACATAAAATGGGGGTTCTATTATAGTTAATAGAAGGACTAGTACATAGATAAACTCTCTGTATAATGAATACTTCCCACTCTAAAAGCCAGGCACAGCTGGGAGAATGGAGACATATGCTTATACAGAGCTCATTATCTTTGTTTAAACTTACAGGGGGAGCAAGAAGAGTAATAATGGTTTAATAAAAATAAAACAATAACCCATTAATACTTCATAAAAGAAAACAAATGGCAGATATTTCCAGGGCTGAATTTCTGTGCAGTCAGGGCCCTTACATGAGACACTTAAAATTCTGCATTGTTTCCCTCCTTTATTTTAGTGACAGAAGCATCAGCTGAACTTATTTTCTTACCGACTGATCAGTAGTCAGCGGTGTGTATCCTGTCATCAGGAAGTGTAGACGAGGGGTTGGGATAAGAGAGGCAATGAGACCAATCAAGTCATTGTTCATGTATCCTGGGTACCTAAGTGTGGTGGTACTGGCAGACATGATGGTAGAAACCTAAGAAGAAGAAAAAAAACATGCTTCTGTTACCTTTACTCCACTTATGCCATGCCTTCCTGGCCATTCCATTTTAATCTTAAGAACAAAATGCATGTATGCTTTCTTGGCACACAGTTGAAAGTTTTCCATTAAAATAGGGCTGTCATCAGTTACATACAAAATGTTATATCAGCCGCAGTCAGTTTTTCAAAGTAAAACATTAAACTAAAGCTACTTGACAATTGACTTACAATAAAAGATATGACCTTTGACTTAGAATTATGAATACACCACTAAATTAGACTTCCTTTAGCAGTAGATAACATATTTTCCATAACAACATCCTGCCTGAGATCGCTTATGCACAAAACGAATGATAATTAAGAGGCATAAGCTGTTCCTCTATGTCCACCTAGTGGTTATGACAACGAACGTGTTGGAACATGGACTTTATTAATGTAACATGCTTTGTAATGTGCTCAGATGCAGATATACCAAACCAACCTGTCTAAGAGAACTCCTAGTACAGGGTATGGGATCAGTTATCCGGAAACCCGTTATCCAGAATGCTCAGAATTATGGAAAATCCATCTCCCATAGACTCCATTTTATCCAAATTTTTTAAAATGATTCCTTTTTTCTCTGTTATAATAAAACAGTGCCAGCACTGAGGGCAAATGTGGGGAGGAAAGGAGGCTCTGGCAGGGCCCTATGTAGTGGGGAGTGGAGAAGGGGCAGTGCAGACTAAGCAAGGCAGGTTTGTTAGAGTTATGAGGGGAAGTAGGGGACAGAAGGGTAGGGGGGCTGGACCAAGGCTTGTCCAAAACAACAGATGTGCCATTTTGGGTGAGGATGCTGGGGAGGAAAGCTCTGAAATGGCATGTATAGAACAGGCTGACTTTAAGAGCACCCTGGGAGGCATTGGCTCTAATACCTAATCTAATTGTGGGGGAGCGCAAGTAAGGAAAGGCAGATTTTAGTTCTAGGGGATTCAATTATTAGAAAGGTGGGTAGGGTAATCTGCTGCAAGGACCCTTCATGCTGAACAGGCTGCTTGCCTGGTGCTAGGGTTCGGCAAGTGGTGGAACGAGTGGACAGATTATTGGGAGGGGCTGGGGAAGACCCAGCGGTCTAGGTACACATAGTTACCAATGACAAAGTTAGAGGAGGTAGTGAAGTCCTCATGAATGATTTTAAAGAGTTGAGGGCGAGGACTTCCAAGGCCCTCAAACTAATACATTTTAAACTAAGTTCTGTTGGGCTTAATAAAGTCGTTTGCACATGGATAGGAGACTGGCTACAGGATCGGGTACAGAGGGTGGTTGTTAATGGTACCTTCTCTACTTGGAGTAAGGTTCTTAGTGGGGTCCCTCAGGGCTCGGTATTGTGTCCACTTTTATTTAACTTGTTTATTAATGACTATGGGGGGGTATTGTAAGTAATGAATCCGTGTTTGCAGATGACAAAACTATCCAGCCCAATTAATTCCATCCAGGATGCAGCATCCTTGCAACATGATCTTGACAAACTGGCAATCTGGGCAGATAAGTGCCAAATTAGATTCAATGTTGATAAATGTAAAGTCATGCACCTGGGATGTAAAAATATCCAAGCCACTTATACCCTTAATGGGACTGCACTAGGCAAATCCATTTTGGAAAAGGACCATGGAGTCGTTGTAGATGATAAACTTGGCTGTAGCAAGCAATGCCAGTCAGCAGCATCAAGAGCAAATAAGGTCTTCAGCTGTATTAAAAGGGGCATTGATTCAAGACAGGAAGGAGTCATTTTTCCACTGTATAGAGCTCTGGTAAGGCCCCATCTAGAATATGCAGTACAGTTTTGGTCTCCATCACTCAAACAGGACATTATTGAATGAGAGAGGGTACAGACATGGGCAACTAAACTGGTAAAATCTTAGCTATGAGGAAAGACTGGCCAAGTTGGGGATGTTCACGCAGGAGAAGAGGCGCTTTAAGGAGAAGGAAAGGCAAAAATCATGCTCTGCCTCCCTCTAAAGTACTTACATTGATGACCTTAATCGCTATATTTTCTGCTCAGCAATCCGAATACAAAAGCATAAAATCGTATTTGATGTTCTGCTCTGCTTCAGAACAACATGGCGGCCATCTTGCTTATGGATTAGAGGCTTCCTTCACCTCTCTGCGCATGTGCAGAAAAAAAAAACTTCCCCTCACCCCAGGAGCACGTCACACATGACTTGGTGCTCAGTTCCAGACAGAAAGGCAGCGAGTGCGCACAATATAATCTTGTGTACACAGTAAGTTAATTCCTCTGTCCACCAATGTTTATAATAGGCATGCTGCCTACTGTAAAAATGCTGATTTAAAAAATGTCCCCTCGCTGCGCACTGCAAGCGCTCAACGTTGCTATGTAGCTGTTACCTTCAATAATAAGAAAAAAAAAACGATCATGCGTCTCCATAGATACGAGGCACTGCCGCGCTGATTGGTTGGGGGAGTGTGTCCAGGGGTCAATGTGTGTTCAGCCTCTGAAGCATGCGCAACAGAATAGAATTTGGCCTAACGTGACTCAAGGCTGTCTTGGGCAGCAGGGAGGAAGCTGCATGCAAATTCTGTGACGTCACTGGAGCCCTACGCTACATTCTAATCAGAGCGCAGTTCCTGCTACTAGACACCAGGGAGACAGCATTTACTATGTTCTATAAGTAATTCGTATACCAGCCTTGTGATAGAATGTTACTTAGGATTTAGCTT
The DNA here is from genome assembly GCF_017654675.1 of Xenopus laevis. Lineage (NCBI taxonomy): Eukaryota > Metazoa > Chordata > Amphibia > Anura > Pipidae > Xenopus > Xenopus laevis. The sequence goes on from NC_054387.1 coordinate 20,060,577, forward strand.
TCCTTCTCCTTTAAGGGGAGATATAACGATGTATAAATATATAAGGGGATCATATAATAATCTCTCTAATGCTTTATTTACCAGTAGGTCTTTCCAGCTGACACAAGGTTCTCTGGAAGGTTTACATTTTACGGTTACTTCTTTAATATTCTCTTTCTATTTAACCCTGTCTAATTTATCTTCCAGTCTGCTATTCAACCACATCTAGACCACAGCAACCAGATAGCTGCTGAAATTCTAAACTGGAAAGATGTTGGGCAAAGAGCTGAATAATACATAATCTACAAGTAATATGAAGAACATTAAATTAAATTATTTTTTTGGGGGGGGAATATATGTAGCAATGCTTATTTAAACCTAATATATTAAGTGCAGCAAATGATAACTTACCAACTGGTTGATTTGAGAGAATGAGGGGTTTTGTATGTGCAGCCTGTCTGTAGCAATTCGATTTAGAGCTGTGTTATCTAAAACCACCTGTAAAAGAAGAATGGCTTTTATGGAGATCACCGTACAAACATAATTGTTAAAAGGCCCATGAACACAAGTAAGGGTTTTATGAAATGTAAAGTTACTCTACTCTCCCATAAATAATGTTAAATTAGTGTTTAAAACAAGGCAAATAAATGGTACTAAGCCAGGATTGGCCGGTCTCGGCGCACATAGGACTGATCTCAGCAATAAAACGTTCAATATACCGTAGTCTTGTGCCAGTGCCCTTATGGGCTACAAGCATATTGAAGTTTCACGTGTTCGAGGTGCTGCAAGTATATAATCAAAACACTAGAATATACAATGGATGGCATAATGATTAAAGATTAAAAATAGACAGCTCTGGAGTATAGTTATGCATGGATTTTTAAAGTTATACTGCTATGACCGTAAGCATCAAGTACTCTAGATCAGATTCTGTGGTACCGAGGGCTGGAATTTTTCTGGCCTACGTGGGAGAGGGCTGATAATGGAAGCCAGTGCTGATCATTCTCTGTTTTTAGACCACACCCATGTTATGACAATAGCTTTTAAGACCATGCCCACATTAATGGAGATAACACACAAAAAAGCCAAATGGTTGGTGCTCACTGCAGGGATATCACTCAATGTTAAAAATTTAAGCCATATTAAAACATACCCTTGAATCCAAATGCCTCCTCCTCTCCTATGGATTAAACAGCTCCCCCAGTACATAATTAAACACTTTAGGAGCCTCTAACAACAATTTCCAAATGTTAACTATATTTTTTTAAAAATTTCAAAATAAAATATTGAAAAAGCCGTTTGCTCTTTAAAAAAAATAAAATAATTTCAGTGCAGAATTCCGCTGGAGCAGCACTATTAACTGGTGCGTTTTGAAAAAAACATGCACATTTTCCTGTGACAGCAACCCTTTAAGCTTAGGTTTTCCAGGGCGGGACTTACCACACAGTCTGCATTCTGTGTAAGTCTCTTAAGTGTTAGAAGGGAGTTGTAAGGCTGTACCACAACATCACTCATTTCATCTTGGTTTGGGAAAACAGAGTATGTCTGGACCAACTTCTTGGGATACCTGGATAAAGCATGCAAGATGTATTATACCTTTGATGACATTTTGTACTTATCCAAGCTGGACAGGCTCCTTTAAATTCATCATGATGCAGAAAAATGTGCTGCGTGACTATGGTGAGTTTTTTGTTTTAAAACAGTTGTTTTCTAATGTGGCTATGTAAGTGATGTTAGGTGTTATGGTATGATAATAATAAAGGTATGAAACTCAAATTACTTCTCACCTGTCATTTAATCTCTCCAAAAGGTAAGATCCTAAACCAGAGCCTGTTCCACCTGCTATTGAATGGCAAAGCACGAATCCCTAGAAACAAAAATTGGGCAAATCATTACAACGCACTATGGATAACATTTAAGTAAGATCACGGCTGTGCTGGTAGATCATGGTTAATTGAATATCTTCATATGGAACACTTAATGGGATTGTGATTATGACTCCAATGTAACTTGGCCTTGTTTTTGGGATCATTGTCCTACTGAAAGATGAACTTTCACCCAATATTCAGATTTTTAGCAGCTTCAAACAGAATTAAGTCCCCTCTTTTAAACTATCCACTCTTCCTTTTATCTAAACAAGGTGTCCAGGTACTGAAAAAATTTATTTACAATCACTGTGCTTTGCATGAGTGAGAATACATTTATTTTTGTTTTGTGACACGGAGTACATATCCTTCTACCGACATACATTTAATTTTCTATAGCCTGGCCCTCAGGTAACATTGAACAAAAGTGCTCTCAAAATAGTTTAGGACATATTTAATAGAAAATTAAATATTTTAAAAATATTTTAATTTTTAATTTTTTACAGAAAATAATTCTCAGTCCCCAGTCTTCCCAAGAGCATCTAATGAAGTTTCCATTTTCAAGTCAGGAAATACAATCTGCACAGCACTAATCAATTACACAAAAGAGCATTTACCAGAATTCCCTGTACTGATGCAAAGTCCCTCTTGCAGTAAAGACAACAAAAAACATGTCCAAACAACCAGAACCAAAACCCAGAAACTAGAACCTATAGAATCCATAAAAAAAAAATAGCACAATATATAGTGTAGCAATATATAGGCAAAGAGCTATAAGATCAATGTAGTGTTTTTGTCTGGATCACCGGCTGGACAACAAATTAAGTATGTTCTTTACCTCCAGACTATCACTGCCATCAGCTTCTCGGTCAATAATGTCAAAGATATCTTCATGAATTTTTTCACCCTACAGAGGCCATGAAAACAAAATACGTATAAACAACAAGGTATGATAAAGGCAATTATCCCAGTTATTATTTCATTGCTCAAGGGCTGTAACAAGGAGATTCTGGTAATGGAGAGGGAGTACTGGTCTAAGTAAAATTGCTTTGTGTATCAATACTGCTTTGCCCGACTGCTTTGCTTGACTCCAAAAGCACCCAGTTGTAAAGCAGACACCGTCCTAAACTTTCTTACAAAATTGCTTTAACCTGTGAGAAACCACTAGCCCAGTTGTTTCCAGCACCACCTCCATGTTCAGACAGGTAAATGTTCTCAGGGTTGTACAGGTTGGCATATGGAGAATTAAGTATAGAGTGGATAACCCTCGGTTCTAAGTCCAGAAGAACAGCTCTTGGAATGTAATGCTCATCATCAGCCTAAAAAAGAAAAGAAAAACAAAAGTCAAATGAAAGCCAGTGCTTCTGCCCTTTTTAGTTGACAGCAGCTGCTGGGGCAGGTAAGAATGCTTCCAACACAAAAACAGTAAGGCATTTCAACACAGAAAGTAAAACATAGCAAATCATTTTGTATAAATAGTCAGTGACAAAGCAATTGATTTGGCTTTGGTTTCTGATTTCTAAGCACATGGAAACAATGGGAAGTGGTCTCTGCTGTCAAAATAGGGTGGAAACATAGATAACAATGAACATAGTTTGCATAGTGCTATGTCAGCACCATATAGGGGACTAATACATAATATCTACAACAAAGTTTTTATCTGCCATAGTTTAAAAGAGAACCTAACTGACATTAATTAGTTCAGTATTTAATGTGTAGTTTATGTATTTTAGTAGTGTCTGTATATTATGAAAATTACCCGTTTGGGTTCAAAAGGATGGCAGAACATATACAGAGACTATACACTGTAGAGTCTCTTAGATCTTTTATAGCGAAACTCCAACTGCTGAACTACAACTACCATCTGTTCTGTAAGATGTATATTCCAAGTGTCCGTGACTGCATCACGCAATAACCTTTTATTCATAGTTGTTAGAAGAAATTAGCAGCAATTTGACTGCCCAAATCTAAACCATTGCAGAGCACAATGCGTTGCTAAACAGATGAATCTTGATTTGTTAAAGCAACAATAACACCAAAAAATGTGTTTTAAAGTAATAAAAATATAATGCAGTGTTGCCCTGCACTGGCAACTGCTGCGTTTTCTTGAGATACACTACTATTGCTTATATAAATAAGCTGCTGTGCAATCATGGGGGCAGCCATTCAAAGGAGAAAAGGCTCAGGCTACACAGCAGATAAGCTCTCTAGAACATAATGGTGTTATCAGTTATCCACTATTTAAATTGTGGCATATAGCCTTTTTCCCCCCCAATTTCTGCCATTGCTACACAGCAGCTTGTTTATATAAACTATAGTAGTGTTTCTGAAGCAAAAAGAGAGATTTTTGTTCTTAACGTTACCGTTACAGGCACCATGGGGATGAAGATCCTGCAGCTGGAGAATCTTGTTAAATGTGGCTCCTCCTCCTGCTCTGGGCTTCATCCCCTGCCTCCTCCTACAGCCTTCAGTTTCAACCGAAGAAGGAGCATACAACTCAAAACAGAAGAGGAACCTCTCAACCCCCTTAAAACTTACATGACTCCTAACAAGGAGTAACTAGGTAACAGTATTAATCAGTGTCAGTACAGGGAAGGAAGGCCTGTGTCCCCCAATATAGAACAGGAGAAAAAGATTTAACTGTAAGTACAAAAATCTCTCTTTCTCTAGCCTAATTGGGGGACACAGGCACCATGGGGATGTCCCAAAGAATCCCAAGAGGGTGGGACACTGAATTTCCCCTTTAGTGTGGTGCCTAGCCAATAACAGTCTGTAGCACCTTCCTCCCGAAGCTAGCTTCAGCTGAAGCCTGTGTGTGTAGCCTGTAGAATTGTATGAAGGTGTGTAGGGATTCCCATGTGGCTGCTCTGCAAGCTTGTTCTGCTGATGCCTGATTGCCCAGGAAGGGCTGATTGAACATGTAGTGTGAGCTCCCACATTGATTGGTGGAAGTTTTCCCTTCACTGCGTAAGTTCGAATGATCGTGGAGCGAATCCACTTGGCTAAGGTTGTCTTGGAAGCTCGAGTTTCCCCCGAAAGGATTGGAGTCGCCCTCTGAGAGGGATCCCTTCGGGGATGGGCACTCCTTCATGCTGAGCTGGACTTGTCCTTAGAGGGCTTGGGGGGGTGCCTTAGCAGATAACCAACTGGATCTCTGCTTAATTTGGAAGCGCGAGAAGGAGTTGGGTTTGGGTTTGTCCATCTGGACCTTCGTCCTATTGCCATGACCAGAGAACGGTGCACCCTTGAGGAAAGGGAATATGTCTGAGAATCGCCTGGAAAGTTGTACCCTGTGATCAGGGGTTTTCCATTGGGTCTTGATGATTTCATCAAGCTGCTCATATGCTGGAAAAATGTAGGTGCTCTTTTTTTGTCTCTTAAAGATATTCTTTGCTGGCTCGACAGTGGCAACATATTCTTTGCTGGCTCGACAGTGGCGACAGTGTCTTCGATGTTAAGAGTGCTTAGCACCGCCTGTATAAGACCTTCAACCTCTCTGAGTTCTAGGAATGTCTAGGTCTGGATCTAGGGGGTCATGATCTGAGTCTTCTTCTGAGAGGAGCTGCCCTTCCTCATCTGAATGAAGGAGCTGTTCCCTTGGGGAATCTGGAGGTGAGAGTGTGGGGCATTTGGTGCCTCCAGGGCGGTGAAATTTGGTCTTACAATTTGTGCCTGAGAAGGAAACCCGTGCCTGAGCGTGTATGAGCCAAGGACTTGGAGGTCCTGAGCTCTTCTGTTTTGTCTGCCATAATGCTCCTTCCACCCTTGGTTAGGATAATGCAATGGTAGGGGTGAAGAGGCAGTACCCCTATTGAAAGAAAAAATTATTTTTTTAATTTTTTTTTTATATATAAAAAGGAGGCAGGGGATCCCGGCCTAAGATGCAGCGAGTAGTGGCAGGCTCAGTCTCTTAGGAGACAGAAGAGAAAAGGCAGAGGGGGGAATTGTGTTAGCAACACGTTACCCCCAGCCTAATGCTGCATAACAGCGAGGGAGATACTTGTCTCAGTGTTTATGACTCCCACTCACGGGTTGCTGCCGATGTGAGTAGTCCTGGTCCCTGAAGCGTGGACCGTGTCTTGGGAGTTCTAAGGGAGGAGAGGCGGAGTGAGGCCGAGTTGCGCAATGCGCAAGGGAAGCCGGTTGTCGGAACACTACCTGCGCAAGTGTGAGGAGTGAAGTGGAGAGGACCGGAACCGTTAGAAGTGCGTGTACAGCGGGCGCGAAGGGTTTAACGCATGGATTGGCGCCAAGGTGCGTAAGAAGGAGAGTGCCTGCCGAGGGGGAGGGAGAGATTGGGTATGGCAGTGCAACACGGTCGCAAGCAAGGCAGCCGTATCACTGAGGGGTCCACGAGGGAGGGAAAGCCAGGAAGACCAGTAGCCGAAGCACTTATTTTTCGGTGTTACTGTTCCTTTAAAGGAATGACAATATAATGAATTGCCCTGCACTGGTAAAACGGTTGTGTATGCTTCAGAAACAAAACAAGCTGTTGTGCAGCCACAGGGCAGCCATTCAAGCACAGGCTATATAGTAGATAACAGATAAATTCTGAAGAATCCCATTGTATACTATAGAGCTAATCTGTAATCTGCTGCTTATCCTGTGCCTTTTCTCCTTTTTCAGGTTTAATCATAAGAAAACACACAAGAGATCTTAATCACAGTTTCTTGCATTTCTTCTTCATGGTGTGGGATTCTCTCGAGTTTTCATACAACGATTACCACAAATCCAAACTATGACTAATGATAAATCTGCCCCTTAGATTTGAACCTGTACAATAGGGTTATATTTTCGGACTATGCTGCCAATGCATACGTTGATGTCTGCACAGAGGAGCCTGGGAACAATAAGAAACATGGTGGCCTTGCAATTTTTTTCCAAGCTGGTGCATTTTTCCCCAAAATAACACACACACACTTTGCCTCATGGTCTGGCCTGCTGTATGTTACAAAACTTTTCTCAGGGACCATTCTGTCAACAGGAACATCAAAAGGTACACAAAGACATGGGGCCCCAGCCTCCCCACATGCACATCTGAAGGAAAGTCAACTAATCCTGTTTGATATTTGGTCCCTCATTCAATCTGACCTATTCATATATTGGAATTCCATAGGGTGTGACCTAATGCAACAATACATTTGTTTTCAAAGGTGTTGAGCTTCAACCTGCTTATCTGTTTAGCTCAAACTCACACGCCATAACAGATTGTGTCATTCTAAAGTATCGTAATACAAATAGTCCAGTAACATGAAACATGTTAGGAGAGAGGAGCTCAATGACCATGGAGCACTTGAGGTACCTCTGTACTTTTGGTATGGTTGATTTTCTTTTTTGAATTATGGATAAATTTAATTTGTTTGTGCACCAAATAAACATTTCATCCATGATACTGCCTACCATTTGTATTACTATATTGTTTATTCTGGGTCTAGCACAGTGTTCACGCATTTATCGTGTGAACTATACCCAAGTACTTCTTATAATTTATTATTATCTTTCTATAGTATTGAAGACCAACTCAACAGGACATTGTGGGGAAATGACAAAACATACGTTAGCTGCCATGTTGAATCTGCCAACTATTTACTCTCAAATCACACACCTTCCATCTGACCAGTCAGAATTACATCATTCCATAGAACTGGTAAAACTATGGAACAGCATACTGTTGCAAAGGAAAATGAATTTTAAATGATACAACTCAGATGCAGTTGAACTGCAGACTTTCAACTTTAATTAAGTGGGTGGCTTGCATAAAAATACGAGGAACTAAAGCTTTTTTTAAAACAATCACTTCATTTCAGGGGCTCAAAAGTAATTGGACAATTGACTCAAAGACTATTTCATGGGCAGGTGTGGGCAATTCCTTTGTTTTGTCTATCAATGAAGCAGATAAAAACCCTGGAGTTGATTTTTTTTGGGGGGGGGGTGTGTTTGTATGTGGAAGATTTTGCTGTGAACAACATGCGGTCAAAGGAGCTCTCAATGCAGGTGAAACAAGCCATCCTTAAGCTGCAAAAACAGAAAAAATCCATCCGAGAAATTACTACAATATTTGGAGTGGCTAAATCTACAGTTTGGTACATCCGGAGAAAGAATGAAAGCACTGGTTAACTCAGCATCGCAAAAAGATCTGGACGTCCACGGAAGACAACAGTGGTGGATGATTGCAGAATCATTTCCATGGTGAAGAGAAACCACTTCACAAAAGCCAGACAAGTGATCTACACTCTCCAGGGGGTAGGCATATCGATTTCCAAGTCTACCATAAAGAGAAGACTGCGTGAAAGTAAATACAGAGGGTGCACTGCAAGGTGCAAGCCACTCATAAGCATCAAGAATAGAAAAGCTAGATTGGACTTTGCTAAAAAAAAAATCTAAAAAAGCCAGCACAGTTCTGGAAAAACATTCTTTGGGCAGATGAAACCAAGATCAACCTCTACCAGAATGATGGCAAGAAAAAAAAGTATGGAGAAGGCGTGGAACAGCTCATGAACCAAAGCATACCGCATCTCTATAAAACATGGCGGAGGCAATGTGATGGTTTGGGCGTGCATGGCTGCCAGTAGCACTGGGACACTAGTGTTTATCCATGATGTGACATAGGACAGAAGCAGCGGAATGAATTCTGAAGTGTTCAGAGACACGGTCTGCTCAAATCCAGCTGAATGCAAATTGATTGGGTGACGTTTCATAATACAGCTGGGCAACGACCCAAAACATACAGCCTAAGCAACCCAGGAGTTTATAAAAGCAAAGAAGTGGAATATTCTTGAATGGCCAAGTTAGTCACCTGATCTGTACTCAATTAAGCATGCATTTCACTTAAACTTTCAAACCAACTGAAAGCCGCTGCATTAAAGGCCCAGCAGAGCATTAAAAAGGAGGAAACCTAGAACCTGGTGATGTCCATGAGTTCAAGACTTTAGGCTGTCATTGCCAGCAAAGGGTTTTCAACCAATTATTAGAAATGAACATTTTATTTTCAGCTTTTTAATTTGTCCAATTACTTTTGAGCACCTGAAATGAAGCGATTGTTTTAAAAAAAGGCTTTAGTTCCTCGCATTATTATGCAATCTTTTTGTTCAACACACTGAATTAAAACTGAAAGTTTGCAGTTCAACTGCATCTGAGTTGTTTCATTTAAAATTCATTGTGGTAATGTACAGAACCAAAATTAGGGAAAAAAATTGGCTGTCCAAATATTTATGGACCTAACTGTATGTAGGTAGGACTGCCACCTTTTGTAAAATAAAAATCTGGCCATGGGACAGGTGATGTTAGGGGCATGATGTCAGGGAAGGAATGATGAGGTGTATGGGTGGACACTTTACATCAGAGCAGCAAAACAATCCCTATTTCCCCTAGGTTCTCTCCTGATGATAATTGCCTAGTGTTGGCTGGAGGAAGGGGCACGCCCCTGAAACATTACATCACATGACTAAATAAACGTGCAGGGGATATCCCCGCTACACTAGCCTTTTTTGTGTTTGGCAAATTTCTGTTTTGACACTTTACATCAGAGGACAGGGCTATGAAAAGACGATTGGCTTGTTATTCAACACTGGACAGGTGGCAACCCTACATGTAGATTTTTAATTTAAAGGAGGTTGGTTATGCAATCTAGAAGCCTATAAACCTGTTTGGTTTAACAAGCCAATTCTGTGCAAAGACTCATCTACCTATCTGACTTGTGAAAATTGTTATGTATACCGCTAAACTTCTCACCAGCATATATGTTTTGAAAGAAAATCTGCTTTCTATTTTAAAGATAAAATGAAATGTCAGCTGGCATTAAAGGACCAGTCACAGCATAATCTTCAGCATACTAAATAAATGAGCATCCCTTTATGAGAAGGTGTAATCAGATACCTTCCTGGTTCTCCCTTTGCTGCTATAGAATCTTCTCTGGCACTGATGTTTAATGATCAGGCCTGGCTTGCAATCAGCATTAAAACATTAAATTTAGTGATGTTTCAGGACACGCACCTGATAAAAAAATACATCTTTCCTGTCGGTACCTTCAGTCGCGAACTCTTCCACAATACCTTCAGGGCTGATGCCATGTTCTGCACATAGCTGCTTCCAGAACTCAAATCCAACTGAAAGGAAAAAAAAAAATTACAGAAATTGGTTATTCGAATAATACGAGGCACATGGTTATTACATTATTTCCTATATGATATAATTTAGCGGCATATGATCATGGTGTTAATCCAAATAGTGACTCTGAGGGATGACCCCAGATGTGACACTGTTGGATTTTAATATTTATACCCAAAATACATAAGTTTTGCCTTTGTACTGAAGGTGAACCCTAAAAAAAATGAAACCCCAGAACTTTGTTTTTAATTTAACAAACAAATAAGATCATGTTTTTACTACACTGTTAATTATTGTTGTTGTTTCACCTGGTCAGTAGCTGTGTGGTAATTGTGTACAGGCTGGCCCAAAACCCACAGGTCTCAGACAATTTGCAATTGCTTTTCATCTTTTAAATATGTGGTTTTTTTTTTGTTATTTAGCTTTTTATTTGGCGGCTATTCAGTTTGCAAGGGTCTCCACTACCATAGCAACCAGGCACTCACTCGAATAGGAGACTGGTACATGAATAAGAGAGGGCTTCAATAGAAAGACTAGTAATAAAAAGTAGCAATAACAACAAAATAACAACAAACATTTAGTGTGTTATAGTATGACTAATTCTAAGCATTTTTTTCAATCAAACCAGTCTTCATTTTGTATTTGTGATAGTTTTTGAATTATTTGCCTTCTTTTCAAACTGACCCCATCTAAAAAAAAACAAATGCTCTGTAAAGGCTAAACGTTTCTTGTTATTGCCACTTTCTATTACTCCTCTTTCTATTCAGGCCCTCTCCATTTCATATTCCTGTGTCTAACTTAGATCAGTGCATGGTTGCTAGGGTAGTTTGTACCCTAGCAACCAGACTGCTGAAACTGTAAACTGGATAAAAAGCTAAATAACAAACAAAAAAGATAAAAACAATTGTAAATTGCCTTAGAATATCACTCTATATTAGAGTAAAAGTTAATTTAAAGGTGAACAACCCCTTTAATTAATGTATATGAAAAGTTGCTTAGAATAACCCCCAAAGATGGGAGGGTTTTATTATTTGGTTTCAAATGTCCCTTAAATTGATATAAGAAAAGATAAAAGGCAGTTGTGTAGAAAGCATGAGGTGATTCACAGCCACAGTCTCTGACAGACCATGAAGCCACGTGTTTATTGAACTGTTATTATCGAGTAACATGGGAAATCCTCACACAAAATCTTTGCACTGCCTCAGTACAAACAAGCCCAGAGATGCATTAAGAAGACAGACGAAGGAAAACAAAAGCAAAGCAAACGAACAAAAAAACCCAATGTACGGCAAATTATAAAGGTGAATCGAATAAACTGACTCTGATTTCCGCACTGGCCAAGTTGCAGGGTGATAATCTCCCGTGGCATGATGTAGCCTGAGAGGAACAGGACTTCACGCCTCACCTCCCGCGCTGACACTATTAGCACTGCACAGAAGCGCAGGTGTAGGTAGCGGCTTGTTCCTTATCCTCGGAAAGGACCTGACGTCACGGTCATGTGATCCGGTCATGTGACCACTCCACTACCCATTACCCATTAGTGAGCGGCAAATTCAGACATGTGGAAGTGGTAATGGGTTCTAGTGGCGGCTGCGGACACTTGACTGGACCTGCAACTTAAACCCCAGGGTTGCCAACTTGAATTGGGCAGTTCATTGTGTGGCTGGATGTTTGTAGGGGGTGAAGGGATCACTGTGCCTCTGAATTTCTGTGGGGTATGGGGGGAGGGGGAGTCACTGTGCCTCTGAATTTCTGTGGGGTAGGGGGGAGGGGGAGTCACTGTGCCTCTGAATTTCTGTGGGGGTACGGGGGAGGGGGAGTCACTGTGCCTCTGAATTTCTGTGGGGTACGGGGGGAGGGGGAGTCAGTGTGCCTCTGAATTTCTGTGGGGTACGGGGGAGGGTGAGTCACTGTGCCTCTGAATTTCTGTGGGGGTACGGGGGAGGGGGAGTCACTGTGCCTCTGAATTTCTGTGGGGTACGGGGGAGGGGGTCAGTGTGCCTCTGAATTTCTGTGTGGTACGGGGGGAGGGGGGAGTCACTGTGCCTCTGAATTTCTGTGGGGTACGGGGGGGAGGGGGAGTCACTGTGCCTCTGAATTTCTGTGGGGGACGGGGGAGTCACTGTGCCTCTGAATTTCTGTGGGGGTACGGGGAGTCACTGTGCCTCTGAATTTCTGTGGGGTACGGGGGGAGGGGGAGTCAGTGTGCCTCTGAATTTCTGTGTGGTACGGGGGGAGGGGGGAGTCACTGTGCCTCTGAATTTCTGTGGGGTACGGGGGGGAGGGGGAGTCACTGTGCCTCTGAATTTCTGTGGGGGACGGGGGAGTCACTGTGCCTCTGAATTTCTGTGGGGTACGGGGGGAGTCACTGTGCCTCTGAATTTCTGTGGGGGGACGGGGGAGCCACTGTGCCTCTGAATTTCTGTGGGGTACGGGGGAGTCACTGTGCCTCTGAATTTCTGTGGGGTACGGGGGGAGTCACTGTGCCTCTGAATTTCTGTGGGGTTCGGGGGGAGGGGGAGTCACTGTGCCTCTGAATTTCTGTGGGGTACGGGGGGAGGGGGAGTCAGTGTGTCTCTGAATTTCTGTGGGGTGAGGGGGAGTAACTGTGCCTCTGAATTTCTGTGGGGTAAGGGGGGAGTCAATGTGCCTCTGAATTTCTTATAGAATTCATAATAATGTCCATAGTTTTCTGTTTTGTACAAAAAAATAAAAATAAACTATTTTGTATGATGTTTCTATGTGTGTCTATTTGTGGGATGTTTCATTATCAGATCCCAACCCACTACCACATGTCTAAATGAATATATAGATCTATACCCTGTGTTTGGATTTGCTGTTTCATTCTTTTTCCTGCTTAGATCTGATACCCGAAATATGCTTCCTGGCTCATTCTTTGAGAGGTGGACTAGTCTGGCCAATGGACTGTACAAGAGCAGGGAGCTGATCACTGGCTACTTCAGTCAAGGGTCCATTTCAAAACCTGCCCAGATACATATGGCTGAGTTTCATTTAGATATGAATGGGGTTGGCATATCACCAGTCTAACCAGTAATACAGCAGCCGAGACTGGGACCAGTGTTACACATTTAACCAGCAATGTATTCGCTCATAAATGTATAATTCCCTGACGTACCACCCCTGTTCTGTCCCTCCTCAATCCCTGCCTCCAGCTCTGCTTCTTTCCCTTCTTCCTATATTTCCCACGCCTGTATTGACCATATTTTCTCCCGAACCACCCCCTCATTGTCCCACCCCTTTCTGTACACCCAGATTTATTTTTTCCAAAATATTGACAACCCTATATATTAGTCAGGTAGAACCTTCTGAGGGCCCATGTATGATAATGTCCCTGGCACAGCACAAGCCCAATATAATGCTTCTTCCGAGTCCCCCACTTCAGCAGAACAAACCTTCTTGGTGACTGGACGGACCCTTCTCTTTTCCCAAACGGAGTGATATGTGCAGTGAACCTCTGGGGAGCAGGGTACTATGGTAAAATATTCACTACGAATCAAAATCTAGCGTTAATTATGTACGTCTTACTTTGGCCCAGAGCTCCTTGAATTTCCAGTGGCCATTAATATCCCACCTGTTATCAGTAGACCAATCACGGGATGGACTGATGCCCAATGAAACATTACACAGACCTGCCCTTCCTATGCCCAAATAATACCAAAGGCAACTTTATCATGGGACAAACATCTTCTTATGATAGTGGCATGGTTATGGGTCAGCTCTTTCTCTACCCAATGGATCAGTTTATCCTTGGCCCAAAGGATACTAATGGCAGTAACATGTATATCCAAGTCCCTGCTAGGCCCAAAATAACATATTAATAAGTCAGAACCTTCTGAACCCAGTCTCATAATGTACTAATCCCAGTGATATGTTTATATACACTATGTATCATTTGTATGTGATTGATTGACCAAACCTCTGACATCAGTGCAGATCAGTAGGACTTCTTATATTTCTTCATCCTTAGCATCTCCTTTCACCAATTTCTTCTACCCTTGCCTCTTGATTCCACCTTCACTTTTCAGTGACCCTTTTCCCTTGCACTAGAAGTCTCCCTCCTCTAATGTTCCCTGGCAATACTATAGAACTATAGAAAAAAATGCAAGAACACCAATGAAATGTGTATTAACATATTTATTTATAAATTGGATGTTATATTGATGCATTTTAGATTAATTCATACTAATTTAAGTTGGGAAGGACTCACATCCCTTAGGTTCAAGTTTTAGTTTAAATGGGATCTTCCTATTTAGTAGTCGATCCAGAGGAAGGCTAAAAACCCATCTGAAGCCAGAGCCAATTTGCCTCAGAGGGGGAAAAATTCATTCCTGACTCCCAAAGGGCAATCGGACAAGTCACTGGATCAACCTGAGTTTATGTCAGTATCAGCATTAAGAGTTTATGTCAGGGTTTAGAGTAGGAGAAGTGACTGGTTGTTGAGTGGAAGGCTTGATAAATCAAAGACAATAATTAAAATATTCAATATATTTGGTATATGTAAAAAAAAGATATGGATGTAGACAAGGTGCAACACTATTTAAAGTCAGAAGTAAAAAAATTGCCAGCAGGTCCCTTCACTTTGCTCCAGGATGACCCTAGAGCAAGCAAGAGAGCAATGGAGCAACTTGTGTGCCAAGCAAGTGAAGCAGGCACATGGGTCACCCCAACCAATGCCACCCCTCTCACAAACCAGATTCTTACGCTCCTGTGCAAGATCTGCTGAACGTATGTGGAAGAAATCCTGTACGCAAGCAGACTTTATTCACTATAAATTTCTACCATCCTGCCTCAATTCTGCTTTGTCAAAGGCCAAGCAAGAGTACTACAGTTTCCTTATAAACCATCACAAATGCAACCCATGACGCCTGTTTTCTCTATTCAATACCCTTCTCCATCTGTCATCAACAGTATCACTCAACCAGACACAATTTCCTCAGGACTTTGCTGACAAAGTAGAGTCCATCGTCAATCAGTTCCCTACCTCTACTAATGCAAACCAGCTCCTCCTTCCTATGCCCCCTTCTGCATATCTTAATTCCTTCCCTCCGGTAACAATGTCTGAAGTCTCCAAGCTTCTCTTGTCCTCTCCAATCACAACTTGCCCCCTTGACCCTATGCCTTCTTCTCTGCTCAAACACTTTATTGCAGAGCTTAGGCCACCACTTACTCACATCTTCAATTCCACTCTAGCTTCTGGAACCTTTCCTTCTCCTTTCAAACATGCCTGTGTCAAACCTACTCTTAAAAAGGCCACACTTGACCCATCCTGTCTGTCAAATTACCATCCTGTCTCTCTTCTACCACTTGCCTCTATACTCTTAGAACGTATTGTGTACTCCCATATTACTAACTTTCTACACACCCATGATCTGTTAGAACCTCTGCAATCTGGTTTCCAGCCTGCTCACTCTACTGAGACTGCTATGTGCAGAGTTACAAATGATCTTCAGGTTGCCAAAGGCAAAGGTCACTTCTCCATCCTTATCCTCCTTGACCCATCATTTGCATTTGATACGGTTGACCACTCTCTCCTGGTGCAGACTCTGTATTCACTTGACATCCATAACCAGGCTGCATCTTGGCTTTCTTTTTACCTTTCTAACCAATCATTTACTGTGTCCTTTGCTTACAAAACCTCATCTCCAGTTCCACAGCTAAAACAGAGGCTCAAATCTCTAACTGTCTCCTAGCTATCTTAAATTGGATGAACCAGCACCACCTCAAAATCAACCTAACAAAAACCGAACTAATCATCTTTCCACCTAAACCTAGTCCTACTCCCCTTTTTACTATCTCTATTGATGGCATGCTCATTAACCCTGTAAACTCAGATCACTGTCTGGGGGTAATCTTTGATGCCTCTTTGACACCACTTTTTCTTATACAATATTGCCAAAATCCATCCCTTCCTTTTGCATGATACGTCTAAAACGTTCATGCATGCTCTCATCCTATCCCAACTAGATCACTGAAACCTTCTACTTACTGCCCTCCCTAACTGCCATCTCTCCTCTCTACAGTCTGTATTAAACACTGCTGTCAGAATTATCCTCCTCTCATCCAAAAGGCCCTTCCCAGCAGAAGTCCTTATCATGGCTTCCTATAAAACAAAGAATACCTTCTTCCTCATAACCTTCAAAACCCTTCATTCCTCTGCACCTCACTACACCTAATCCCTTGTCTCTCTATATGTTCCTGGCCGAAACCTCTGCTCCTCTCAGAGCAACCCCCCCCCCCACTACTACTGCAGTTTCCCATACCAACCCTTCTCTCTTGCGGCTCCTTATATTTGGAATGCCATTCCTGAAATCCTCCTTCAGTGTTTTTAAAAAAAACTCAAAGACTACCTCTGGAAGCACCTGGATAATACCTGAACTGGGAACTGGTTTGTAACAAACTGTAATCTACATACCCCTCCAAATTATGTCTGTATGTTACCCTCCCATTTAGACTGTAAGCCCTATGGTGTAGGGTCCTCCATCCTTTTGTCTCCTTGACACTGAGCACTTACCTGTATTGTAATTATATTTATGTTAATTGTATTTCTAATAATGCACTTATTGTTACTTTTCATTTCAATGACGCCTTGTTTGTTACTACTAATTTATTGCTTTGCTGTACAGTGCTTTGCCCTCAAGAGCACAATACAAAAGGAATATACATACATACATAGATACATTAATTAGTAGTGGAAAACATCAGTTAACAAGTTATTAATTAGTCATGGATACATCATTCAGTCAATGAATTAATTAGTAGTGGAAAACATTCAGTTAACAAGTTATTAATTAGTAGCAGAAACATCATTCAGTTAATAAGTTATTAATTAATAGTAGAAAACATAATTCAGGTAACAAGTTAGGAAATATCATTTAGTTACTGAGTTATTAATTAGCAATGGAAAACCTAATTTAGTTAATGAGTTATTAATTAATACTGGCAACATCATTCCATTAACGAGTTATTAATTAGTAGTGGAAACATCATTCTGTTAATAAGTTAATAATTGATAGTAGAAAAGTCATTCAGTTAACAAGTTATTAATTAGTCGTGGAAATATCATTCAGTTAACAAGTTATTAATTAGTAGTGGAAACATCATTCAGTTAACAAGTTATTAATTAGTATAAAAACATCATTCAGTTAACAAGTTATTAATTAGTAGTGAAAAACATCATTCAGTTGACTAGTTATTAATTAGTAGTGCAAACATCATTCAGTTACCAAGTTATTAATTAGTAGTGGAAAGCATTATTTAGTTAACAAGTTATTAATTAGTCATGGAAACATCATTTAGTTAACGGCTTATTAATTAGTAGTAGAAAGCATTATTTAGTTAACAAGTTATTAATTAGTAGAGGAAACATCATTCAGTTAATGAGTTATAAATTAGTATTGGAAAAAGCATTCCATTAATGATTTATTAATTAGTCATGGAAACATCATTTAGTTAACAAGTTATTAATTAGTAATGGAAACATCATGTAGTTAATGAGTTATTAATTAGTATTGGAAAAAGCATTCCGTTAATGAGTTATTAATTATTCATGGAAACATCATTTAGTTACCGAGTTATAAATTAGTAGTGGAAAACATAATTCAGTTAACAATTTATTAATTAGTAGTGGAAACATTATACAGTTAAGGTGTTATTAATTAGTAGCGGAAACATCATTTCATTAAGAAGTCATTAATTAGTAGTGGAAACACCATTCTGTTAATGAGTTATTAATTAGTAGTGGAAAGCATTATTTAGTTAACAAGTTATTAATTAGTCATGGAAACATCATTTAGTCAACGAGTTATTAAATTAGTAGTGGAAAACATAATTCAGTTAATAATTTATTAGTGAACAAGTTATTAATTAGTAGTGGAAACATCATTCAGTTAATGAGTTATTAATTAGTATTGGAAAAAGCATTCCATTAACGAGTTATTAATTAGTCATGGAAACATAATTTAGTTAACGAGTTATTAATTAGTAGTGGAAAGCATTAGGTTAACGAGTTATTAATTATAATTGGAAAAAGCATTCTGTTAACGAGTTATTAATTAGTCATGGAAACATCATTTAGTTAATGAGTTATTAATTAGTATTGGAAAAAGCATTCCATTAACGAGATATTAATTAGTCACGGAAACATAATTTAGTTAACGAGTTATTAATTAGTAGTGGAAACATCATTTCATTAAGGAATCATTAATTGGTAGTGGAAACACCATTCAGTTAACGAGTTATTAATTAGTAGTAGAAAGCATTATTTGGTTAACAAGTTATTAAAACATCATTCAGTTAATGAGTTATTAATTAGTATTGGAAAAAGCATTCCATTAACGAGTTTTAATTAGTCATGGAAACATAATTTAGTTAACAAGTTATTAATTAGTATTGGATAAAGCATTCCGTTAACAAGTTATTAATTAGTAGAGGAAACACCATTCAGTTAACGAGTTATTAATTAGTAGTGGAAAGCATTTTTTAGTTAACAAGTTATTAATTAGTCATGGAAACATCATTAAGTTAACGAGTTATTAATTAGTAGTGGAAACCATAATTCAGTTAACAATTTATTAATTAGTCATGGAAACATCATTTAGTTAACTAGTTATTAATTAGTATTAAAAAAAAAAGCATTCCGTTAACGAGTTATTAATTAGTAGTGGAAAGCATTATTTAGTTAACAAGTTATTAATTCGTAGTGGAAACATCATGTAGTTAATGAGTTATTAATTAGTATTGGAAAAAGCATTCTGTTAAAGAGTTATTAATTATTCATGGAAACATCATTTAGTTACCGAGTTATAAATTAGTAGTGGAAAACATAATTCAGTTAACAATTTATTAATTAGTAGTGGAAACATTATACAGTTAAGGTGTTATTAATTAGTAGCGGAAACATCATTTCATTAAGAAGTCATTAATTAGTAGTGGAAACACCATTCAGTTAACGAGTTATTAATTAGTAGTGGAAAGCATTATTTAGTGAACAAGTTATTAATTAGTAGTGGAAACATCATTCAGTTAATGAGTTATTAATTAGTATTGGAAAAAGCATTCCATTAACGAGTTATTAATAAGTCATGGAAACATAATTTAGTTAACGAGTTATTAATTAGTAGTGGAAAGCATTAAGTTAACGAGTTATTAATTATAATTGGAAAAAGCATTCTGTTATCGAGTTATTAATTAGTCATGGAAACATGATTTAGTTAATGAGTTATTAATTAGTATTGGAAAAAGCTTTCCATTAACGAGATATTAATTAGTCATGGAAACATAATTTAGTTAACGAGTTATTAATTAGTAGTGGAAACATCATTTCATTAAGGAATCATTAATTAGTAGTGGAAACACCATTCAGTTAACGAGTTATTAATTAGTAGTAGAAAGCATTATTTAGTTAACAAGTTATTAAAACATCATTCAGTTAATGAGTTATTAATTAGTATTGGAAAAAGCATTCCATTAACGAGTTTTAATTAGTCATGGAAACATAATTTAGTTAATGAGTTATTAATTAGTATTGGATAAAGCATTCCGTTAACAAGTTATTAATTAGTAGAGGAAACACCGTTCAGTTAACGAGTTATTAATTAGTAGTGGAAAGCATTTTTTAGTTAACAAGTTATTAATTAGTCATGGAAACATCATTTAGTTAACGAGTTATTAATTAGTAGTGGAAACCATAATTCAGTCAACAATTTATTAATTAGTCATGGAAACATCATTAAGTTAACTAGTTGTTAATTAGTATTAAAAAAAGCATTCCGTTAACGAGTTATTAATTAGTCATGGAAACATCATTTAGTTAACGAGTTATTAATTGGTATTGGAAAAAGCATTCCGTTAACGTGTTATAAATTAGTAGAGGAAACACCATTCAGTAAACGAGTTATTAATTAGTAGTGGAAAGCATTTTTTAGTTAACAAGTTTTTAATTACTCATGGAAACATCATTTAGTTACCGAGTTATTAATTAGTAGTGGAAAACATAATTCAGTTAACAATTTATTAATTAGTAGTGGAAACATTATACAGTTAAGGAGTTATTAATTCGTAGCGGAAACATCATTCCATTAACGTGTTATTAATTAGTCATGGAAACATAGTTTAGTTAATGAGTTATTAATTAGTATTGGATAAAGCATTCCGTTAACGAGTTATTAATTAGTAGAGGAAACACCATTCAGTTAACGAGTTATTAATTAGTAGTGGAAAGCATTTTTTAGTTAACAAGTTATTAATTAGTCATGGAAACATCATTTAGTTAACGAGTTATTAATTAGTAGTGGAAATCATAATTCACTTAACAATTTATTAATTAGTCATGGATCATTTAGTTAACTAGTTAATAATTAGAATTAAAAAAAAGCATTCCGTTAACGAGTTATTAATTAGTCATGGAAAAATCATTTAGTTAACGAGTTATTAATTAGTATTGGAAAAAGCATTCCGTTAACGTGTTATAAATTAGTAGAGGAAACACCATTCAGTAAACGAGTTATTAATTAGTAGTGGAAAGCATTTTTTAGTTAACAAGTTATTAATTAGTAATGGAAACATCATTTAGTTAAACCAGTTATTAATTAGTAGTGGAAAACATAATTCAGTTAACAATTTATTAATTAGTCATGGAAACATCATTTCGTTAACGAGTTATTAATTATAATTGGAAAAAGCATTCTGTTAACGAGTTATTAATTAGTCATGGAAACATCATTTAGTTAACAAGTTATTAATTAGTATTGGAAAAAGCATTCCATTAACGAAATATTGATGTCATGGAAACATCATTTAGTTAACGAGTTATTAATTAGTAGGGAAAGCATTATTTAGTTAACAAGTTATTAATTAGTAGTGGAAACATCATTTAGTTAACAAGTTATTAATTAGTATTGGAAAAAGCATTCCATTAATGAGTTATTAATTAGCCATGGAAACGTAATTTAGTTAACAAGTTATTAATTAGTATTGGATAAAGCATTCTGTTAACGAGTTATTAATTAGTAGGGGAAACAGCATTTAGTTAACGAGTTATTAATTAGTAGTGGAAAGCATTATTTAGTTAACAAGTTATTAATTAGTAGTGGAAACATCATTTAGTTAACAAGTTATTAATTAGTATTGGAAAAAGCATTCCATTAACGAGTTATTAATTAGTCATGGAAACGTAATTTAGTTAACAAGTTATTAATTAGTATTGGATAAAGCATTCCGTTAACGAGTTATTAATTAGTAGAGGAAACACCATTTAGTTAACGAGTTATTAATTAGTAGTGGAAAGCATTTTTTAGTTAACAAGTTATTAATTAGTCATGAAAACATCATTTAGTTAACAAGTTATTAATTAGTAGTGGAAATCATAATTCAGTTAACAATTTATTAATTAGTCATGGAAACATCATTTAGTTAACTAGTTATTAATTAGTATTGTAAAAAGCATTCCATTAACGAGTTATTAATTAGTCATGGAAACGTAATTTAGTTAACGAGTTATTAATTAGTATTAGATAAAGCATTCCGTTAACGAGTTATTAATTAGTAGAGGAAACACCATTTAGTTAACGAGTTATTAATTAGTAGTGGAAAGCATTTTTTAGTTAACAAGTTATTAATTAGTCATGGAAACATCATTTAGTTAACAAGTTATTAATTAGTAGTGGAAATCATAATTCAGTTAACAATTTATTACTTAGTCATGGAAACATCATTTAGTTAACTAGTTATTAATTAATATTAAAAAAAGCATTCCGTTAACGAGTTATTAATTAGTCATGGAAACATCATTTAGTTAACGAGTTATTAATCAGTATTGGAAAAAGCATTCCGTTAACGAGTTATAAATTAGTAGAGGAAACACCATTCAGTTAACGAGTTATTAATTAGTAGTGGAAAGCATTTTTTAGTTAACACGTTTTAAATTACTCATGGAAACATCATTTAGTTAACGAGTTATTAATTAGTAGTGGAAATCATAATTCAGTTAACAATTTATTAATTAGTAGTGGAAACATTATGCAGTTAAGGAGTTATTAATTAGTAGCGGAAACATCATTTCATTAATGAATCATTAATTAGTAGTGGAAACACCATTCAGTTAACGAGTTATTAATTAGTAGTGGAAAGCATTATTTAGTTAACAAGTTATTAATTAGTAGTGGAAACATCATTCAGTTAACGAGTTATTAGTATTGGAAAAAGCATTCCGTTAACGAGTTATTAATTAGTCATGGAAACATCATTTAGTTAACTAGTTATTAATAAGTCATGGAAACATCATTTAGTTAACAAGTTATTAGATAGTAGTGGAAAACATAGTTCAGTTAACAATTTATTAATTAGTAGTGGAAACATTTCGTTAAGGAGTCATTAATTAGTAGTGAAAAGCATTATTTCGTTAACGAGTTCTTAATTAGTAGTGGAAACATCATTTTGGTTAATGAGTTATTAATTAGTAGTGGAAAACATTATTTAGTTAACAAGTTATCAATTTATAGTGGAAACGTCATTCAGTTAATGAGTTATTAATTAGTATTATTAAAAAAAGCATTCCGTTAACGAGTTATTAATTAGTCATGAAACTTAATTTAGTTAACAAGTCATTAATTACTATTGGAAAAAGCATTCCGTTAACGAGTTATTAATTAGTCATGGAAACATCATTTAGTTAATGAATTATTAATCAGTAGTAGAAAGCATAATTTAGTTAACAAGTTATTAATTAGTAATAGAAACATCATTCAGTTAATTAGTTATTAATTAGTAATGGAAAAAGCATTCAGTTAACAATTTATTAATTAGTCATGGAAACATCATTTAGTTAACAAGTTATTAATTAGTAATAGAAACATCATTCAGTTAATTAGTTATTAATTAGTATTGGAAAAAGGTTTCAGTTAACAATTTATTAATTAGTCATGGAAACATCATTAGTTAACGAGTTATTAATTAGTAGTGGAAAGAATCATTTATTATTATTAACATGTATTTATATAGCGCCAACATATTGCGTATCATTATTTAGTTAACAAGTTATTTATTAGCAGTAGAAACATCATTCAGTTAATGAGTTATTAATTAGTATTGGAAAATGCATTCCGTTAAAGACTTATTAATTAGTCATGGAAACATCATTTAGTTGACGAGTTATTAATTAGTAGTGGAAAGCATTATTTAGTTAACAAGTTATTATTTAGTAGTGGAGACATTATTCAGTTAAGGAGAAATCAATTAGTAGTAGAAAGATAATTAAATTAACGAGTTAATAATTAGTAGTGGAAACATAATTAAGTTAACGAGTTATCCATTAGTTGTGGAAACATCATTAAGTTATTAATTAGTAGTGGAAATAAATCAAGTTAACAAATTATTAATCAGCTGTTCAAACATTATTCAGTTAATGAGTTATTAATTATTAGTGGAAACACCATTCAGTTAACTAGTTATGTATTAGAAGTGAAAACATAATTAAGTTATTAATTTGTTGTGGAAACATCATTTACTTACCGAGTTATTAATAAGTAGTGGAAAACATCATTCAGTTAACAAGTTATTAATTGGTAGTGGAAAACATCATTCAGTTAAGAAGTTTTTAGTTAATAGTCAAAAGACTGTTATCGGTTATTAATTAGTAGTCAAAACACATTCAGTTAACGAGTTATTAATTAGTAGTGGAAGCATAATGAAGTTAAAAAGTTCATAATTAGGATTGGAAAAATCATTCAGTTAACAAATTCTGTTTATTATTTAGTAGTGCAAAGTTAATTACTAGTAGTGTAAAACATCATTCAGTTAACGAGTTAGTAATTAGTAGTGGAAACATAATTAAGTTAATGAGCTATTAATTTGTAGTGGAAAACAAATAATTCAACAAGTTATTAATTAGTAGTGGAAGCATCATTCAGTTAATGAGTTATTGACTGGCAGTGGAAAACATCATTTAATTAACATCTTAATAAGTAGTGGAAACATTCAGACTAATTAATTAGTAGTCAAAGCACTGTTATCAGTAGTAGTTGAAATATAATTAAGTTAATGAGCTATTAAATTAGTGGAATCTAGTTCGAGTTAATTAATTAGTAGCGGAAACATCAATTGAGTTATTAAGGCTCCCATATCTATTAAATATGTTTAGTTGGGGAAAACTTTATTTGTACAGAAATACAATAACAAGGGTTAATAATGGGTAAGAAGTGGGAGAGATCATGTCGAGTTGGAACGTAGAATTATTAATTAGAAGTGGGAACCATCATTCCGGTGGTACACAGTTACTCATTATTTAAGAGGTATTGGAAAGCAACGTTCAGATTAACTATGGGTGTAGGTAGCAGTGGGAAACCTAAACAAAAAAATGAATGAATCCTCTATTTGGGGTGGAACATCATTCAGTTAACATAGTTTTAAATTAGTAATGGATAGGCACACAGTGGCATTCTATGGGCTTAATATTAGAAGAATATTGGCATAATCTCTCATTAGATAGTGGAATGCAGTATTTTCACGATTTGCCTTAACGCACTATGTTTATTAATTAGTAAGCAGTATCTATTCTATGCTGGTTAGTTTCCTAGAGAGTACTTATATCTAGTAGTCGGCACTAAAAACAGTAGGTGTCGACATGATAAAAGAATGTTATGTAATATAGTAGTGAAACATGTCAGTGGTTAAATGACGCTCTCGATCTATTATTTGAGTGATAAAGAAGGGTAATATTTCGTTTTCAGATGTAATTTGAGTTAGTCTTAATGGTACTATTATATACAAAATCAATCATTCAGGTTGGGCTCTATGAGTTATTGGTAGATTCAGTGTACTACGTCCTCACAGTAATTCAACAGCATTTAATCGAGTTTTATTTTTTGCACGCTCACGATCGGACATAAAGGCACATTACTGACGGTAAAAAAGTTAGTATGTGTAATGTAGACAAGTGTCGCGAACATACTTTATTTAGGCAGTAATTAATTTTAATATAAAATGCTACCTAGATGCGGAGGTTCAGACACTTTGTCAGGATCTCGCATCGCTATTCGCTAATAGAGCAAAAAGAAAAGGGCATGGAGCAACCTGTGCACCAAGCAAAATGCTGCAGGCACATGGGTTGCCCGCCGGCGCCGACCACTGGTCTTTTTCTCGGCGTACTCACTCCTGTATTTTCAAGAAGAAACTCTAACTTGACTATTTGCACTAGTCTGATACGTACGTCTTTTTTTCAATGTTGGGCAACCATAATGTAAAGCAGGGCCATTAAATGAACTATGCATATCTCGGAGGAAGCAAAGGGACACACTCTGCATCTAAACGCATCTTAGTCACATTAATATTCTTCCATTTTGAATTATTTCAAAAGAAATAAAGAATTGTAATTATTGGGAATTGAAAGGTGTGCGTGACTCCTGTCTAATTTGATGCCATGCTCTCACTTATCTGTTTCTCTCTATTCTGAGTAAACCTAACCTACGATTTCCAGTTACTTGAGGATGTGCTGGCGCATTTCCACCTACACCAGACTGACTGTGGGATTGGGAATTGTTTTTCAGATTGGGGTTTGGATGGGGGTGTGGGATTGACCTCAAAACGCCTAACACTATATTAACACTGTCCCTAGAGTACTTTAGTGCGTTAGTAGCTGGAGGTGGTCAACGTTCACAATCACCCAGAACTAGCACTTCCGCTTGGCAGTGGGCTCATCTAGCGATAGCACAAGACGGACCACCAGAATATATCTGCCTAGTACATGTAGTGCAGATCAACATTTGGCGTAGAACATGGAGATACCAGCAACACCTCTCCATACTTTTTTGAATCGAATAATAGGACGCGGAATATAGGGGAAATCACATTACTAGTAGCATAACCTTGTGTTTTGCATAAACCTCTCACCATAATGACAGTTATAGTGCACGAGGCATAAATCCACAGACAACAATTGCTCAATATAGAAATATATTGGTCATGTGTGAAAAAAGATGGTGGAATGTAGCAGCCAAGGCGGCAACACTATTTAAAAGTCAGAATTTTAAAAAAAAATCACCAAGCGGGTCTCTTCACTTTTGCTTCTAGGATGATCCTAGAGCAAAAAAAGGCAATGGAGCACCTGTGCCACCCAGCAAATGCTGCAGGCACTGGTTGCCCTGCCGGGCGCCACCGCCTCTCCTCCCCCTGTTAATTTGCAAGAAGACTCTAAACTTGATATTTGCACCTATGTTCTTAATAACCGCATTCAAGTTCAGATGACAGGTTACTGAAGACCGATAAAGTATGGACTATACAACCGCCATGGGACCCAAGTTAAGGGCTACTCTGCATCTAAACAGCATTCCTTGAGTCAACACTTGTAATATTTGCTGTGTGTGGCACCATTTTGAATTTTCTCAATAGAAGATAAATAGGGTGAATTGTTCATTATTGGGAAGTAGAACGGCACAAGTGTGCGTGACTACTGTCCATTTGATGCCATGCCCCTAACACTGGTGCTTGATTCTTGACTACTAGTCCTAACTCTAATGCCAGATGAAGTCTTTTGCGGATGGCCGGCTTCAAGGTCAACCACCGGATGATGGGATTGCAATTGTTTTTGCTCAGGATTGTGTGGTTGGGATGAGGGGGTGTGGGGAATTGACCTCCCTAACACTTAACCTAACACTGTCCCTATTCTTATTCAGTACACGGATGGGCACGGTCCACATTAGACTCACGTCAGCTAACACTGGCAGTCAATCAACGGTAGCCAACAAGGACCGACCAGATTGGACCTCCTAATAAACATGGCATCAACATTGGCTACAGGAGCATACCAGCACACTCTCCATACTTTATTTAAAATCATAAATGGAAAAAAAATAAGGAAACACCTAATATTGGCCATAACCTTTTTTCAAAAAACTTACCCGAAAGACAGTTATCATCAAGAGATGGAGCTCAAAGACAATATTGGCAATATTCAATATTATTTGGGGATGACGGAGTGTCTAAGTAAAAAGATGTGGACGGCGGGATGTAGACAAGGGCCAGACGCAACAGACTATTCTAAGTGCAGAATTTTCTTTAAAAGAAATCACACAGCGGTGATCTCTTCACTTTGCTCTATGGATGAATCCTAGAGCAACGTAGCTGGCAAATGGAGAAACCTGTGCACAGCAAAATGCCTGCAGGCACACAAAGCCTGCGGCAAGTCCCTGGAATAACACATATCGCGCACAGCAGTTGGTCTTGGGTGAATGCCAGCACATGCCTGGGTTGCCCCTCCGCCGGCGCCCACCCCTCTCCTCCCCTGTATTTGCAAGAGACTCTAAACTTGACTATTTGCACCTATGTCTTACCGCATTCAAGTTCCAGATGACCAATACAACACAATAAAAACTATAGACAACCGAAAAGGGACACATGGCTACTCTGCATCTATAGAACGATGCATTCTTTAGTCCCAACTTAATATTCTTCCATTTTGAATTTTTAAAAAAAGATAAAGAATTGTATTATTGGGAAGGTAAAAAGTGTGCGTGTGACTAACTGTCAATTAATTGATGCCTATGCCCCACTAACACTGTCCCCTATTCTAGTCCCTAACTCTAAGCCAAGTCCTTTGCGGATGGCTGGCTTCACCACCCAGACTGGCTGTGGGATTGGGATTGTTTTCAGGATTGGGGTTTGGGCGGATGGGGGTGTGGGATTGACCTCCCTAACACTAACCTATAACAAGACTCTGTCACCTGATTCTTAGTCAGTACAAGGAGTGGCAACGGGTCACAGCACAGGCGGCGACCTAACTGGCAGTCAATCCATGGTAGCAGCCAGCAAGGACCACCCATTGACCTCCCTATACATGACATCACATTGGCTACAAAGGAGCATGACCAGCACACTGCTCCATAACTTGTTTTTAAATTCAATAAATGGGAAAAACAATAAGGAAAACCTAATATGCCATAAAACCTTTTTTTGCAAAAACTTACCCATAGTACAGTATATCAAGCGATAACTCAAAGGTACAATAATTGTCAATATTCAATATAATATTTGGTCATGTGTGAAAAAAGATGTGGAGTAGACAAGGCGCAAAATTGATCAGAAACACTATTTAAAGTCAGGAAATTTCGCTGCTCAGGAGTGTGTCCTCTTCGTTTGCATTTTTCGTTGTTCTTGTATTCGGTCATTTGTGCCCTCTGAACTTGATGTGTATAGTACATACAGTGCAAATGTTCAAGTTTAGAGTCTTCGTTGCAAATACGACGGGGAAGGAACGTTAGGGGTGGCCCTCCGTCCTTGCAGCACGCGAGGGCTACACCATGCTGTGCATATGCTTGCGCAGTTTGGCCCGTTGGTTCAATCCTCAGGTTGCTCCATTGCCCTTTCTTTGCTCTAGGATCATCCTAGACAAGTAACAGGCATGGGACTCGCTGCGTCGAAGTTAGTCTTTTTTTCTATCTTATACAGTGGTCTTGCGGCCTTGGCTATACATCCACATTTTTTCAGACGACCATGACACAAACTATATCGAATCTCTCGCAGATTGTTGTTCGTTTGAGGTATCTCTTGATATACTCCGACCCCTCAGGTTTATTGGGTAAGTCTGTTTGCAGTATAAGGCTATGGTCCTATTAGGGTTTTGTCCTTTTAGTTTGTCGTCATATGTTATTGATTTAAAAAAGGTATTGAGAGTGTGGCTCTTGGTATGCTCCTCGTAGCTCCCAATGTGCAATGCCTATGTATACTTACCCTATGTGCGAGGCTCCATTATGTGTTTTGCTCGCTGATACCCCGTAGGATTGACTCAGTTAGATCTGTTTGGTTGCTCGTTGGCGGGTGGCATGGGGCGACCCGACTGCTTTTGCCCGTCGCGCCGTGGAGTGGCCATTACAGCTCCCGCCCATCGCCGAATCCCGTTGTCTCGAACACGGTATTCGTCTATCGCTCTCTGTTACTAACTAAGAAAGGGAACCATCTCGTTGACTTAGTTTCTGTTTAGGGCACGCGTAATTCTACATTTCACCCGATCCCCATAGGACTGATGAACTCAATCACATCTCAGTCAGTCTCTGGTGGTGTAAACCCATTGCTCTGCGGACTACGGCGAAAGTCTCTTCCTCTAAGTTACGTGGCCTGACTAGATTCTTATGGGCAGGTGTTCACAGGTCCCCCAGTGCAACCTCGTCATTCAATTATTGAGGCAGGAGTCTTCATCGCACAGCCACTGTCTTTTAGCTTCTTCACACTTAATCAGCTTAAATTTATCATTCTGCAAAGAAATCCAATAATGCCACGACGTTATTACTGTTGTACTCAAGATCCTTGCGTTTAGCATGCACATGTGTGTCACTCTTGCGGTTCGTCATCTACGTATCTTTTATGTCTCTTGTATTGGTTCATCCTGAAACTTGATGCGGTTATAGCGTGACTATACGGCTGTCTAACATAGGTTTCCTTATGTTCTCCAGAGTCTCTTGCTCTTGCGGCAACATCACCAGGGGCCAGGAGAGGGGGTGGCCATGCCGGGCTCACAATCCTCTCGCTGCCATGTGTGCCTTGCAGCATTTGCTTGTGCACCTATATCCAAGGCTTGCACTTCAAGCCCTTCTTCCTCTGCTCACTATAATCTGATCCCTTATGTAGCAACCAGTGGAGAGAGTTCCGCTCGTGTTTTGACTTTTCTTCTCTGGTAAAATTCTGCTACCTTTACACCTGTCGAGTTGCGCTTCTGCTCTACTTCATTATGCTTTTTTCATCACTATATGTATCTACACCTCTTTCTATTGAATATTGCAATTATTCGTCCTGTATGTTATTGCCTTGATATACTGCCTTTTCCTTGAGTAGTTTTACTTCACGCAGACACAGGTTCTCATGCGCATATTAGGTTTCCTTATTTGTTTTTTCCATTTCTCATTGTTTTAAAACGTTATAGTGAGTAGTTGTGCTCGGTATGTTTTGTATTGCTCAATGTGTAGTCCATGAAGGGTATGGTCGGTGTGTTCTGTGCTTACCTGTGATGACAGTAGTTCTCTGGGTGTGCTTGACTCCGGCATCTCTGTACTTCCGACTAGATTACGCGAGTACATGCTCGTTATGCGTCTTAGTTCGGTTACGGGAGGTGATATCACATCCCTCCCATCTCAGAACCCGCAATCTGAAACGATCGTAAGCTCTCAAGTCCACCGCCAGTGCTGCCGGGGATGACACGCAGACCATTCCCCGCAAAGCTTCTCCTGGCTTAGATTGTCTCTACGCGGCATTTATGAATAGTGGACACGTGTGTGTGGCAGTGGCACTCTTAATGCCAGTAGTCCTCCAAACCGCACATTCCTGTTCACCTTTCCCCAGATAGATCTA
Organism: Xenopus laevis; assembly: GCF_017654675.1. Classification (NCBI taxonomy): domain Eukaryota; kingdom Metazoa; phylum Chordata; class Amphibia; order Anura; family Pipidae; genus Xenopus; species Xenopus laevis. Next base: position 20,090,876 of record NC_054387.1, read on the forward strand.
GAAATCTATTTATTCCTTTTTAAAATCTCTAAATGCGTATATGAATGTTTATTGTGTACTAGAATGCTTCTATTATCGCTATGCAGTGTGTCCCTTTGCAGGTTGTATAGTTCTTTTATGGTCTTGTATTGGTCATCTGCAGAGTTGATGCGGTATAAGACATAGGCTGCATAATCGCTTCTATTATGGAGTCTTGCTTGCTATTACTGGTTGGAGTGAGGAAGGTGGCTGGCGCCGGCAGGGGCAACGCCCATGTGCCTGCAGCATTTTGCTTGTGCACAAGGTTGCTCCCTTCCTTCGTTCCCTTCGCTATATTCGTATGCACTCTCTAAGAGAAAGTAACGTACTGACCACCGCTGCGTGATTTTTTTTTAAATTTGACGTTTAAATAGTGTTGCGCTTGTTTCACCTCCACAGGTGCTTTTTTTCTCTTACACATGACCAACATCGATACCCTTGAAGTACGGCTATTTTATTGTTTTGAGTTTCTCGTCTTGATGATAGTCACTGTCTCTCTTGGGTAAGGTTCTTTTGGCAGAAAAAGGGTTACTGGCATCATTAGTGTTCTTCCTATGTGTTTTCTTCTCCAGTTTTATCTGATTGTACATTAAGAGTATCGCCCGACCGTGATGTGTCGCCGCTGGTTATCCTCCTCGTAGCCCAATGTGATGACATGATACTGATTCGTGCGACAGGAGTCATATCCTGGTGCGTCGCCGTCTGTGCTTGTATCTCCTTCGTCCGGTTGATTGACTGCAGTTAGTTGGGTGTGTGGACGTCCCATCCTGTACTGACTAAGAATTAGGGAGCAGTGTTAGGTTAGTGTTAGGGAGGTCAATCCACACCCATCCCTTCTCTACACGTTCTTTCCATCTTTACCATAAATCCCCAATCCCCTACTCAGCCAAGTCTGGGTGGTAACGCATTGCTCACCTAGTGCGACCTCGCTTAGAGTTAGGTCGCATTAGACTTAGGATTGTGTTAGGCATCGACTCCACATTGACTATCTGCAGTGTCATCCATTTTGCCAGCTTCGCGAATAATTCACATCATTCTTTTCCTCCTTCTGAAAAAAGATTCAAACATGGCACAGTCTCAGTGTTGTCATAGCTAATCGCGTTTTAGATGGCTAGTAGTGCTGTCCTTTGCGCGTTGTATCGTTCTTTCATTGTCTTTCCCCTGCTCAATCTGGTTCACTATAGTTTGTACTTGTGTCTCGGTCTACTATGACATTAGGTTCGCAATTACGTCCAAGTTTAGAGTCTACTTGCAGCCCATATGGGCAGGCGAGGGGTTGGCGCGTGGGGGCAACCCATGTGCCTGCGCATTTGTCTTGGTGCATCTCTCTGCTTAGTTGCCTCCATTGCCGCCTTCTCCTTCTGCTCGCGTATGGATCATCCTAGGCAAAGTGAATTGAATCACGCCGCTGTCGACTTTTCCTTTGAACTTTCTTGCACTTTAAATACTTAGCTTGTTGTGTTTGATCACCATCCACGATCCTTGTTTTCAGACACCATGACAAGTATTATATGTTGAATATCCTTGAAATTATTTTTTGAGTTATTTTGATATACGGTCTGTCTTTTGGTAGTTTTGCAAAAAGCGTTATGGATCTTACCTCTCTTATTGTTTCTTTTCCCATCTTATTGATTTATAAAAGTATGGAGAGTGTGCTGGTAATGCTCCTGTAGCTAATGTCGATCCATGTATAGCTCTCCGCCTCTTTCCATGTTGTCACACTCTGGTGGTCCTGTGCTATCTTCTCTGTCTCCCCTTCTCGTCTCTCGCATTCGGACTGCCTAGTTTAGTCTGGGATGTGTACCGTGGCATCCTGTACTGACTTAAGAATACGGGACAGTGTTAGGTTTAGTGTGTTAGTGGAGCATCATATTTTCACCACCCCCCAATTCCAACCCAATTTGATAACAATCCGTCAACACGCTCGTCTTCTAGCTCTCTGATCTGGTGACACATCCAGCTTATCTAAGATTCTGTTTTCAGAGCTTATGATTCTAGATAGGGTACACTCGATGTTTACGGTATGGCAATTCGAGACGAGTCATTGTCTTCGCACACTCTTGCCTAGTTGCCCATAAGGTTACAGCTGTTCTTTTATCTTTTTAAAAAATTCAAAGATGCTGTCGCACAGAATATTAATGTTGACTTACAGATGTTGATGCATAGTCGTGTGTGTCTTCTTCCCCTTTGCGGTTGTAAACTAGTCTTTCTTATCGCTTCTTTGTATTTTGGTCCATTTTCTGAACTTCGACTGCGGTCAACTAGACATAGGTTGCATCTAGTTAGCCTACGCTAGCACTGTCTCTCGCTGTTCAGAATACAGGGGTAGGTAGTGCGCCGTGGCGTTGCGCAAGGCTAGACTATTGCCTGTGGCAGCATTTGCCTTGGTGAATCTAGCTGTCCATTCGCCCTCTTTTACTTTCGCTCTAGATCACTCTCTAATAATGTGTAAGTAGATCTCCGTCGCTCGTTGTATCTTCTCTTTTAAACTCTCTGTACGTTTAAACTCAGAGCTTGTTGCTGCTTGTCTATCACCTTCTTTCAACAGTCCTTTTTTGTCACATACCCATGACAATGATTAGTAGTCTCGTAATATTGCAATTATTGTCTTTGGTTATCTCTTGCTATGACTGTCTTATGGGTAATGTTTTTGCAACAAACACGTTTATGGTTCCGCATACTTAGTGTTTTTCTATGTGCCTTCTTTACACTTTATTTCTCTGTTTATATATACGTGTAGCAGATCGTTTGTCTGGTTATATTGCCCTCCTCCGCCCCACTTTGTTTATGGCCAATTGTGATATTGCTCATGTTATTACTGAGGTCGAGGTCAATCTGGTGGTCCTTGTGCTGACCCCGTGCTCCTTCTCTGATTCGACCATTCTTCCTGCTGGATTGACCGCCACGTTTAGTCTGGGTGTGCTGACCCGTGCTATCCTCCTCGTGACCTGACTGTAAGAACTACGGACGTGTGTTTAGGTATCGTGGTATTAGCAGCTGAGGTCAATACCGTTGCTCTCTCCCAACCATATTCCTGAACACATCCCAGATTCCACGCCAGTTCTGGGTGGCTGAATGTGCTGTCCACCATCCGCAAAAGACTGGCTTAGCGTTAGGCGTCAGACTTGCGTAGAATCTGTGGGACCAGTGTTGGGTGCGATGTGTCACTCTTAAGTCTTGTACATCTCGGAGTACCGTCACAGTGCTACTTCTTGCCTTCTTCACGTCTTCAAGTATCTTTACACCAGCTCATTTGTAATCCTTTTGAAAAAAAGATTCAAATTATGCTCAGTATGTTGATCTGAGAATCGTTTAGATGCAGAGCATGGTGTTCCTCTTGCGGTTGGTAAGTCACGAATTGGTTTTTATTTGTGCTTGGTATTTGGTTCACCTTTGCTAGTCTGAACTTGATGCACTGGTCTTTCGTACACTGATAGTGCCAGAATAGCTCAAGGTCTCTATGTAGTTCTTCTTCGCAAATTCCAGGGGAGCGTTAGATGGTGGAGCGGCCAGTGCGCGCGGGCACGCTGTGCCTGTGCAATTTGCCTTGTGGCACAGGTTGTCTCTGCCCTCTTTCTCTTTTGCTTCTGGACTTTCCTAGTATGCAAACGTCGAAGAGCCGCTGGTGATTTTTAAGTAGAATTGTCTAGTACTTTCAATATTACGTGTTTGCTGTGTTCGTCTACAGCCCATCCACCGTTTTCTTCCACCCATCCTTCGATCAACACTACTCAGGCTCTCGTAATTTTCCATTATTCTGGTCTTTGAGTTGTTATCTCTTGATTCATTATACTCCGTTCTTTGGTGAATGTCTTTGCAAAAAAGGGTTACTCGGCATCATTAGGTCTCTCTTAATTCCGTTCCATTTATTGTCAAAAAAGTCCTTATTGAAGTGTGTGCGCTATGTACTCTCTCCGTAGCCAATGTGAAATGCTATTGTTACTCACTCGTGGAGGTCAACTTTGTGATCTGGTCTTGTCGCTACCCTGTTGATTGATTTGCCAGCGTTGATTCCCTGGGTGTGTGACCGTTCGCTTATCCTGCTTACTCGACTTAAGATTTTACGGTATCACTGTCGGTTATTAGTGTTACGGCTCGAGTATAATCCACAGTCATCTACTCATCCGAACCTCTCTCTTATATGCACCTTTGAATCACAGCGAACCATTCATCTGCTCAGCCGCAGTCTCTGGACTCTCTCTTGAGCTTGGTGCACGCCCAGCCTATCGTCCGCCACACCGGACCCTCGCCTACTCTAGAGTTATGGAGCTAGACAAGTCAGGGCGACGTGTGTAGGCGGCACCATGGTCACAAATTGAAGGAGTCAACGCACACTTTTTCCTTCCCAATATTTACAATGTCTTTTATCTTTTTGAAAAAAATTCAAAATATTAATGTTGACTAAGAATGCGTTTAGATGCAGAGTGTGTCCTTTGCGGTTGTATAGTTCTTTATGGTCTTGTATTGGTCATCTGAACTTGATGCGGTATAGACATAGGTGCAAATAGTTAAGTTTAGAGTCTTCTTTGCAAAACAGGGGAGGAGAGGGGTGGCGCCGGCAGGGGCAACCCATGTGCCTGCAGCATTTGCTTGTGGGCACAGGTTTGCTCCATTGCCCTTTCTTTGCTCTAGGATATCCTAGAGCAAAGTGAAGAAGACCCGCTGGTGATTTTTTTAAAATTCTGACTTTAAATAGTGTTGCGCTTGTCTACATCCACATCTTTTTTCACACATGACCAAATATACTTGAATATTATTGTTGTCTTGAGTTATCTCTTGATATAACTGTCTATGGGTAGTTTTTGCAAAAAAAGGTTATGGCATATTAGGTTTCCTTATTGTTTTTTCCCATTTATTGATTTTAAAAAAGTATGGAGAGTGTGCTGGTATGCTCCTGTAGCCAATGTGATGCCATGTATAGGGAGGTCATCTGGTGGTCTTGTGCTACCGTTAGATTGACTGCCAGTTAGTCTGGGTGTGTGACCGTGCCATCCTGTACTGTCTAAGAATAGGGACAGTGTTAGGTTAGTGTTAGGGAGGTCATCCACACCCCATCCCAACCCCAATCCTGAAAACAATCCCAATCACAGCCAGTCTGGGTGGTGAAGCCAGCCATCCGCAAAGACTGGCTTAGAGTTAGGGACTAGAATAGGGACAGTGTTAGGGGCATGGCATCAAATTGACAGGAGTCACGCACACTTTTCACTTCCAATAATTACAATTCTTTATCTTTTGAAAAAATTCAAATGCAAGATTTAATGTTGACTAAGAATGCGTTTAGATGCACAGTGTGTCCCTTTGCGGTTGTATAGTTCTTTATGTTCTTGTATGGTCATCTGAACTTGATGCGGTATAGACATAGGTGCAAATAGTCAAGTTTAGAGTCTTCTTGCAAATACAGGGAGGAGAGGGTGGCGCGCGGCAGGGGCAACCATGTGCCTGCAGCATTTGCTTGGTGCACAGGTTGCTCCATTGCCCTTTCTTTGCTCTAGGATCATCCTAGAGCAAAGTGAAGAGACCCGCTGGTGATTTTTTTAAAATTCTGACTTTAAATAGTGTTGCGCCTTGTCTACATCCACATCTTTTTTCACACATGACCAAATATATTGAATATTGCAATTATTGTCTTTGAGTTATCTCTTGATATAACTGTCTTATGGGTAAGTTTTTGCAAAAAAGGTTATGGCATATTAGGTTTCCTTATTGTTTTTTCCCATTTATTGATTTAAAAAAGTATGAGAGTGTGCTGGTATGCTCCTGTAGCCAATGTGATGCCATGTATAGGGAGGTCAATCTGGTGGTCCTTGTGCTACCGTTGATTGACTGCCAGTTAGTCTGGGTGTGTGACCGTGCCATCCTGTACTGACTAAGAATAGGGACAGTGTTAGGTTAGTGTTAGGGAGGTCAATCCCACACCCCCATCCCAACCCCAATCCTGAAAACAATCCCAATCCACAGCCAGTCTGGGTGGTGAAGCCAGCCATCCGCAAAGACTGTCTTAGAGTTAGGGACTAGAATAGGGACAGTGTTAGGGGCATGGCATCAAATTGACAGGAGTCACGCACACTTTTCCACTTCCCAATAATTAGAATTCTTTATCTTTTTGAAAAAAATTCAAAATGGAAGAATTTTAATGTTGACTAAGAATGCGTTAGATGCAGAGTGTGTCCCTTTGCGGTTGTTATAGTCTTTATGGTCTTGTATTGTCATCTGAACTTGATGCGGTATAGACATAGGTGCAAATAGTCAAGTTTAGAGTCTTTCTTGCAAATACAGGGGAGGAGAAGGTGGTGCCGGTGGGGGGCAAGCCATGTGCCTGCAGCATTTGCTTGGTGCACAGGTTGCTCCATTGCCCTTTCTTTGCTCTAGGATCATCCTAGAGTAAAGTGAAGAGACCCGCTGGTGATTTTTTTAAAATTCTGACTTTAAATAGTGTTGCGCCTTGTTTACATCCACATCTTTTTTCACACATGACCAAATATATTGATAATTGCAATTATTGTCTTTGAGTTATCTCTTGATATACTGTCTTATGGGTAAGTTTTTGCAAAAAAGGTTATGGCATATTAGGTTTCCTTATTGTTTTTCCATTTATTGATTTAAAAAAGTATGAAGAGTGTGCTGGTATGCTCCTGTAGCCAATGTGATTGCCATGTTATAGGAGGTCAATCTGGTGGTCCTTGTGCTACCGTTGATTGACTGCCAGTTAGTCTGGGTGTGTGACCGTGCCATCCTGTACTGACTAAGAATAGGGACAGTGTTAGGTTAGTGTTAGGGAGGTCAATCCCACACCCCCATCCCAACCCCAATCCTGAAAACAATCCCAATCCCACAGCCAGTCTGGGTGGTAAAGCAAGCCATCCGCAAAGACTGGCTTAGAGTTAGTGACTAGAATAGGGACAGTGTTAGGGGCATGGCATCAAATTGACAGGAGTCACGCACACTTTCCACTTCCCAATAATTACATTCTTTATCTTTTGAAAAAAATTCAAAAAGGAGAATTTTAATGTTGACTAAGAATGCGTTTAGTGCAGAGTGTGTCCCTTTGCGGTTGTATAGTTCTTTATGGTCTTGTATTGCTCATCTGAACTTGATGCGGTATAGACATAGGTGCAAATAGTCAAGTTTAGAGTCTTCTTGCAAATACAGGGGAGGAGAGAGGTGGTGCCGGTGGGGGCAAGCCATGTGCCTGCAGCATTTGCTTGGTGCACAGGTTGCTCCATTGCCCTTTCTTTGCTCTAGGATCATCCTAGAGTAAAGTGAAGAGACCCGCTGGTGATTTTTTTTAAAATTCTGACTTTAAATAGTGTTGCGCCTTGTTTTACATCCACATCTTTTTTCACACAATGACCAATATATTGATAATTGCAATTATTGTCTTTGAGTTATCTCTTGATATAACTGTCTTATGGGTAAGTTTTTGCAAAAAAGGTTATGGCATATTAGGTTTCCTTATTGTTTTTCCATTTATTTGATTTAAAAAAGTATGAAGAGTGTGCTGGTATGCTCCTGTAGCCAATGTGATGCCATGTATAAGGGAGGTCAATCTGGTGGTCCTTGTGCTACCGTTGTTGACTGCCAGTTAGTCTGGGTGTGTGACCGTGCCATCCTGTACTGACTAAGAATAGGGACAGTGTTAGGTTAGTGTTAGGGAGGTCAATCCCACACCCCATCCCAACCCCAATCCTGAAAACAATCCCAATCCCACAGCCAGTCTGGTGGTAAAGCCAGCCATCCGCAAAGACTGGCTTAGAGTTAGGGACTAGAATAGGGACAGTGTTAGGGCATGGCATCAAATTGACAGGAGTCACGCACACTTTCCACTTCCCAATAATTACAATTCTTTATCTTTTGAAAAAAATTCAAAAAAGGAAGAATTTTAATGTTGACTAAGAATGCGTTTAGATGCAGAGTGTGTCCCTTTGCGGTTGTATAGTTCTTTATGGTCTTGTATTGCTCATCTGAACTTGATGCGGTATAGACATAGGTGCAAATAGTCAAGTTTTAGAGTCTTCTTGCAAATACAGGGGAGGAGAGAGGTGGTGCCGGGTGGGGGCAAGCCATGTGGCCTGCAGCATTTGCTTGGTGCACAGGTTGCTCCATTGCCCTTCTTTGCTCTAGGATCATCCTAGAGTAAAGTGAAGAGACCCGCTAGTGATTTTTTTAAAATTCTGACTTTAATAGTGTTGCGCCTTGTTTACATCCACATCTTTTTCACACATGACCAAATATATGATAATTGCAATTATTGTCTTTGAGTTATCTCTTGATATAACTGTCTTATGGGTAAGTTTTTGCAAAAAAAGGTTATGGCATATTAGGTTTCCTTATTGTTTTTCCATTTATTGATTTAAAAAAGTATGAAGAAGTGTGCTGGTATGCTCCTGTAGCCAATGTGATGCCATGTATAGGGAGGTCAATCTGGTGGTCCTTGTGCTACCGTTGATTGACTGCCAGTTAGTCTGGGATGTGTGACCGTGCCATCCCGTACTGACTAAGAATAGGGACGTGTTAGGTTAGTGTTAGGGAGGTCAATCCCACACCCCCATCCAACCCCAATCCTGAAACAATCCCAATCCCACAGCCAGTCTGGGTGGTGAAGCCAGCCATCCGCAAAGACTGGTTTAGAGTAGGGACTAGAATAGGGACAGTGTTAGGGGCATGGCATCAAATTGACAGGAGTCACGCACACCTTTTACTTCCCAATAATTACAATTCTTTATCTTATGAAAAAAATTCAAAATGGAAGAATATTTATGTTGACTAGAATTGCGTTTAGATGCAGAGTGTGTCCCTTTGCGGTTGTATATGTTCTTTATGGTCTTGTATTGGTCATCTGAACTTGATGCGGTATAGACATAGGTGCAAATATTCAAGTTAGAGGTCTTCTTGCAAATACAGGGAGGAGAGGGATGGCGCAGGTGGGGGCAACCCATGTGCCCTGCAGCATTTGCTTGGTGCACAGGTTGCTCCATTGCCCTTTCTTTGCTCTAGGATCATCCTAGAGCAAAGTGAAGAGACCCGCTGGTGATTTTTTTAAAATTCTGACTTTAAATAGTGTTGCGCCTTGTTTACATCCACATCTTTTTCACACATGACCAAATATATTGAAAATTGCAATTATTGTCTTTTGAGTTATCTCTTGATATAACTGTCTTATGGGTAAGTTTTTGCAAAAAAGGTTATGGCATATTAGGTTTCCTTATTGTTATTCCCATTTATTGATTTAAAAAAGTATGAAGAGTGTGCTGGTATGCTCCTGTAGCCAATGTGATGCCATGTATAGGGAGTCAATCTGGTGGTCCTTGTGCTACCGTTGATAGACTGCCAGTTAGTCTGGGTGTGTGACCGTGCCATCCTGTACTGACTAAGAATAGGGACAGTGTTAGGTTAGTGTTAGGGAGGTCAATCCCACACCCCCATCCCAACCCCAATCCTGAAAACAATCCCAATCCCACAGCCAGTCTGGGTGGTGAAGCCAGCCATCCGCAAAGACTGGCTTAGAGTTAGGACTAGAATAGGGACAGTGTTAGGGGCATGGCATCAAATTGACAGGAGTCACGCACACCTTTCACTTCCCAATAATTACAATTCTTTATCTTTTGAAAAAAATTCAAAATGGAAGAATATTAATGTTGACTAAGAATGCGTTTAGATGCAGAGTGTGTCCCTTTGCGGTTGTATAGTTCTTTATGTCTTGTATTGGTCATCTGAACTTGATGCGGTATAGACATAGGTGCAAATAGTCAAGTTTAGAGTCTTCTTGCAAATACAGGGGAGGAGAGGGGTGGCGCCGGTGGGGGCAACCCATGTGCCTGCAGCATTTGCTTGGTGCACAGGTTGCTCCATTGCCCTTTCTTTGCTCTAGGATCATCCTAGAGCAAAGTGAAGAGACCTGCTGGGTGATTTTTTTTAAATTCTGACTTTAAATAGTGTTGCGCCTTGTCTACATCCACATCTTTTTTCACACATGACCAAATATATTGAATATTACAATTATTGTCTTTGAGTTACCTCTTGATATAACTGTCTTATGGGTACGTTTTTGCAAAAAAAGTTATGGCATATTAGGTTTCCTTATTGTTTTTCCCATTTATTGATTTAAAAAAGTATGGAGAGTGTGCTGGTATGCTCCTGTAGCCAATGTGATGCCATGTATAGGGAGGTCAATCTGGTGGTCATTGTGCTACCGTTGATTGACTGCCAGTTAGTCTGGGTGTGTGACCGTGCCATCCCGTACTGACTAAGAATAGGGACAGTGTTAGGTTAGTGTTAGGAGGTCAATCCCACACCCCCATCCCAACCCCAATCCTGAAAACAATCCCAATCCCACAGCCAGTCTGGGTGGTGAAGCCAGCCATCCGCAAAGACTGGTTTAGAGTTAGGGACTAGAATAGGGACAGTGTTAGGGGCATGGCATCAAATTGACAGGAGTCACGCACACCTTTTACTTCCCAATAATTACAATTCTTTATCTTATGAAAAAATTCAAAATGGAAGAATATTTATGTTGACTAAGAATGCGTTTAGATGCAGAGTGTGTCCCTTTGCGGTTGTATAGTTCTTTATGGTCTTGTATTGGTCATCTGAACTTGATGCGGTATAGACATAGGTGCAAATATTCAAGTTTAGAGTCTTCTTGCCAAATACAGGGGAGGAGAGGGATGGCGCAGGTGGGGGCAACCCATGTGCCTGCAGCATTTGCTTGGTGCACAGGTTGCTCCATTGCCCTTTCTTTGCTCTAGGATCATCCTAGAGCAAAGTGAAGAGACCCGCTGGTGATTTTTTTTAAAATTCTGACTTTAAATAGTGTTGCGCCTTGTTTACATCCACATCTTTTTTCACACATGACCAAATATATTGAAAATTGCAAATTATTGTCTTTGAGTTATCTCTTTGATATAACTGTCTTATGGGTAAGTTTTTGCAAAAAAGGTTATGGCATATTAGGTTTCCTTATTGTTATTCCCATTTATTGATTTAAAAAAGTATGAAGAGTGTGCTGGTATGCTCCTGTAGCCAATGTGATGCCATGTATAGGGAGGTCAATCTGGTGGTCCTTGTGCTACCGTTGATAGACTGCCAGTTAGTCTGGGTGTGTGACCGTGCCATCCTGTACTGACTAAGAATAGGGACAGTGTTAGGTTAGTGTTAGGGAGGTCAATCCCACACCCCCATCCCAACCCCAATCCTGAAAACAATCCCAATCCCACAGCCAGTCTGGGTGGTGAAGCCAGCCATCCGCAAAGACTGGCTTAGAGTTAGGGACTAGAATAGGGACAGTGTTAGGGGCATGGCATCAAATTGACAGGAGTCACGCACACCTTTCACTTCCCAATAATTACAATTCTTTATCTTTTGAAAAAAATTCAAAATGGAAGAATATTAATGTTGACTAAGAATGCGTTTAGATGCAGAGTGTGTTCCTTTGCGGTTGTAAAGTTCTTTATGGTCTTGTATTGGTCATCTGAACTTGATGCGGTATAGACATAGGTGGAAATAGTCAAGTTTAGAGTCTTCTTCCAAATACAGGGGAGGAGAGGGGTGGCGCCGGCGGGGTAACCCATGTGCCTGCAGCATTTTGCTTGGTTCACAGGTTGCTCCATTGCCCTTTCTTTGCTCTATTATCATCCTAGAGCAAGTGAAGAGACGCGCTGGTCATTTTTTTTTTTACTTCTGACTTTAAATAGTGTTGCGCCTTGTCTACATCCCCATCTTTTTTCACACATGACCAAATATATTGAATATTTCAATTATTGTCTTTGAGTTATCTCTTGATATAACTGTCTTATGGGTAAGTTTTTGCAAAAAAATGTTATGGCATATTAGGTTTCCTTATTGTTTGTCCCATTTATTGATTTAAAAAAGTATGGAGAGTGTGCTGGTATGCTCCTGTAGCCAATGTGATGCCATGTATAGGGAGGTCAATCTGGTGGTCCTTGTGCTACCGTTGATTGACTGCCAGTTAGTCTGGGTGTGTGACCGTGCCATCCTGTACTGACTAAGAATAGGGACAGTGTTAGGTTAGTGTTAGGGAGGTCAATCCCACACCCCCATCCCAACCCCAATCCTGAAAACAATCCCAATCCCACAGCCAGTCTGGGTGGTGAAGCCAGCCATCCGCAAGGACCGTCTTAGAATTAGCGACTAGAATAGGGACAATTTTAGGGGCATGGCATCAAATTGACAGGAGTCACGTACACTTTTTCACTTCCCAATAATTACAATTCTTTATCTTTTTAAAAAAATTCAAAACTGAAGAATATTTATGAGAGGGGTGGCGCCGCCGGGGTAACCCATGTGCCTGCAGGAGTTGCTTGGTGAACAGGTTTCTCCATTGCCCTTTCTTTGCTCTATTATCATCCTAGAGCAAAGTACAGAGACCCGCTGGTAATTTTTTTACTTCTGACTTTAAATAGTGTTGCGCCCTGTCTACATCCACATCTTTTTTCACACATGACCAAATATATTGAATATTGCAATTATTGTCTTTGAGTTATCTCTTGATATAACTGTCTTATGGGTAAGTTTTTGGCAAAAAAGGTTATGGCATATTAGGTTTCCTTGATTGTTATTCCCATTTATTGATTTAAAAAAGTATGGAGGTGTGCTGGTATGCTCCTGTAGCCAATGTGATGCCATGTATAGGGAGGTCAATCTGGTGGTCCTTGTGCTACCGTAGATTGACTTCCAGTTAGTCTGGTTGTGTGACCATGCCATCCTGTACTGATTTAGAATAGGGACAGTGTTAGGTTAGTGTTAGGGAGGTCAATCCCACACCCCCATCCCAACCCCAATCCTGAAAATAATCCCAATCCCACAGCCAGTCTGGGTGGTGAAGACAGCCATCCGCGAAGACTGTTTTAGAGTTAGGGACTAGAATAGGGACAGTGTTAGGGCATGGCATCAAATTGACAGGAGTCACGCACACTTTTCACTTCCCAATAATTACAGTTCTTTATCTTTTGAAAAAACAATCAAAATGGAAGAATATTAATGTTGACTAAGAATGCGTTTGGATGCAGAGTGGGTCCCTTTGCGGTTGTATAGTTCTATATGTACTTGTATTGGTCATCTGAACATGATGCGGTATAGACATAGGTGCAAATAGTCAAGTTTAGAGTCTTCTTGCAAATACAGGGGAGGAGAGGGGTGGCGCCGGCGGGGGCAACCCATGTGCCTGCAGCATTTGCTTGGTGCACAGGTTGCTCCATTGCCCTTTCTTTGCTCTAGGATCATCCTAGAGTAAAGTGAAGAGACCCGCTGGTGATTTTTTTAATATTCTGACTTTAAATAGTGTTGCGTCTTGTCTACATCCACATCTTTTTTCACACATGACCAAATATATTGAATATTGCAATTATTGTCTTTGAGTTATCTCTTGATATAACTGTCTTATGGGTAAGTTTTTGCAAAAAAGGTTATGGCATATTAGGTTTCCTTATTGTTATTCCCATTTATTGATTTAAAAAAGTATGAAGAGTGTGCTGGTATGCTCCTGTAGCCAATGTGATGCCATGTATAGGGAGGTCAATCTGGTGGTCCTTGTGCTACCGTTGATAGACTGCCAGTTAGTCTGGGTGTGTGACCGTGCCATCCTGTACTGACTAAGAATAGGGACAGTGTTTAGGTTAGTGTTAGGGAGGTCAATCCCACACCCCCATCCCAACCCCAATCCTGAAAACAATCCCAATCCCACAGCCAGTCTGGGTGGTGAAGCCAGCCATCCGCAAAGACTGGCTTAGAGTTAGGGACTAGAATAGGGACAGTGTTAGGGGGCATGGCATCAAATTGACAATAGTCACGCACACCTTTCACTTCCCAATAATTACAATTCTTTATCTTTGAAAAAAATTCAAAATGGAAGAATATTTATGTTGACTAAGAATGCGTTTAGATGCAGAGTGTGTCCCTTTGCGGTTGTATAGTTCTTTATGGTCTTGTATTGGTCATCTGAACTTGATGCGGTATAGACATAGGTGCAAATATTCAAGTTTAGAGTCTTCTTGCAAATACAGGGGAGGAGAGGGGTGGCGCCGGTGGGGGCAACCCATGTGCCTGCAGCATTTGCTTGGTGCACAGGTTGCTCCATTGCCCTTTCTTTGCTCTAGGATCATCCTAGAGCAAAGTGAAGAGACCCGCTGGTGATTTTTTTTAAAATTCTGACTTTAAATAGTGTTGCGCCTTGTCTACATCCACATCTTTTTTTACAAATGACCAAATATATTGAATATTGCAATTATTGTCTTTGAGTTATCTCTTGATATAACTGTCTTATGGGTAAGTTTTTGCAAAAAAGGTTATGGCATATTAGGTTTCCTTATTGTTTTTCCCATTTATTGATTTAAAAAAGTATGGAGAGTGTGCTGGTATGCTCCTGTAGCCAATGTGATGCCATGTATAGGGAGGTCAATCTGGTGGTCCTTGTGCTACCGTTTATTGACTGCCAGTTAGTCTGGGTGTGTGACCGTGCCATCCTGTACTGACTAAGAATAGGGACAGTGTTAGGTTAGGGAGGTCAATCCCACACCCCCATCCCAACCCCAATCCTGAAAACAATCCCAATCCCACAGCCAGTCTGGGTGGTGAAGCCAGCCATCCGCAAAGACTGGCTTAGAGTTAGGGACTAGAATAGGGACAGTGTTAGGGGCATGGCATCAAATTGACAGGAGTCACGCACACTTTTCACTTCCCAATAATTACAATTCTTTATCTTTTGAAAAAAAATCAAAATGGAAGAATATTAATGTTGACTAAGAATGCGTTTAGATGCAGAGTGGTCCCTTTGCGGTTGTATAGTTCTTTATGGTCTTGTATTGGTCATCTGAACTTGATGCGGTATAGACATAGGTGCAAATAGTCAAGTTTAGAGTCTTCTTGCAAATACAGGGGAGGAGAGGGGTGGCGCCGGTGGGGGCAACCCATGTGTCTGCAGGAGTTGCTTGGTGCACAGGTTGCTCCATTGCCCTTTCTTTGCTCTATTATCATCCTAGAGCAAAGTGAAGAGACCCGCTGGTAATTTTTTTTACTTCTGACTTTAAATAGTGTTGCGCCTTGTTCTACATCCACATCTTTTTCACACATGACCAAATATATTGAATATTGCAATTATTGTCTTTGAGTAATCTCTTTGATATAACTGTCTTATGGGTACGTTTTTGCAAAAAAGGTTATGGCATATTAGGTTTCCTTATTATTTGTCCCATTTATTGATTTAAAAAGTATGGAGAGTGTGCTGGTATGCTCCTGTAGCCAATGTGATGCGATGTATAGGGAGGTCAATCTGGTGGTCCTTGTGCTACCGTGGATTGACTGCCAGTTAGTCTGGGTGTGTGACCGTGCCATCCTGTACTGACTAAGAATAGGGAAAGTGTTACGTTAGTGTTAGGGAGGTCAATCCCACACCCCCCATCCAGGGGCGTAACTACCGGGGGAGCAGGGGGTGCAACTGGGCCATGGCCCGCACCCCCGCAGGGCCCCCCAGGCAGATTGCGCGCGCTGCAGCCGGCTGGAGTCGGTTGCAGCCGCAGAGAAAAATCACATGGACAATGGTGGGGGGCGAGACCAGCTGCACAGCCCGCACCAGGGCCCGCCCCCACCTAGTTCTGTTACTGCTTTTTTTTTTTTTGATGATTATATACCTTGTAAGGTAAAAACCCTTTTACACTCACAACGCCAGAAGCTAAGCTCTTCGCTACTGTCCCGTCTGTTACTGCACGCTCGACTGTAATGTGGGGAAGAAGGCATACCTCATTACGGAAGACAGACAGTAGTGCCTGTTAGATTGTAAGCTCCCCCTGTGGGGCAGGGACTGATGTGAATGATGTAAATCTTCTGGAAACCACCGCGTAAAGTGTGTGTGTGAGCCAAAAGGTTAAGATATAACTGACCTAACTGTGAGTAAATGTGATAGGAAGCTTAGATTGTAAGCTCCTGTGGGGCAGGGACAGATGTGAACGAAGGATAATCTGTGTAATGCACTGCGTAAAATGTGACGGCGCTAAAAAAATAAAAGGAAGCCAAAAGACATGGGAAAATTATGTGATGGCGCTAAAGAAAGAAGAAAGGAAGCCAGAAGACATGAGAAAATAATCAGAATGGCACGCCTGAAGTACAGAAGGTAGGATTTTTTTAATGGTTATATATCTTGTAAGGTAAAAACCCTTCTACACTCACAAGCCAGAAGCTAAGCTCTTCGCTACTGTCCCGTCTGTTAGTGCACGCTCGACTTAATGTGGGGAAGAAGGCATACCTCATTACGGAAGACAGACAGTAGTGCCTGTTCGCTCAGAGCATGAAGGTTGAGGGGTATCACTGCTCTATTGAGAGGTAAAAACCAGGCTTTATTCAATCAGGATGTCCTCCCACATGCAATTCTGTGCTTCTTCACTAGTATGCATTTCAGAAGTTCATACACAACATGTCTCTTTCATCATCCACATTGATTCCAATCACTCCTTTATACAAGACCAATAACTTGTTAACTAAATATGGCTTTCCCACTACTAATTAATAACTCGTTAACTGAATGGTGTTTCCACTACTAATTATTGACTCCTCAACGAAATGACGTTTCCTCTACTCGTTAATAAATTGTTAACTAAATTATGTTTTCCACTACTAATTAATAACTCGTTAAATAAAATATGTTGCCATGACTAATTAAAAACTTGTTAACTAAAAAATAATTTCCACTACTAATTAATAACTCCATTAAATGTATGGTGTTTCCACTACTAAATTAATGGATTCCTTAATGAAATTATGTTTCCGCTACTAATTAATAACTCGTTAACTAAATGATGGTTTCCATGACTAATTAATAAATCTTTAACAGAATGCTTTTTCCAAAACTAATTAATAACTCATTAACCAAATGATGTTTCCCACTACCATTAATGACTCGTTAACTAAATAATGCTTTTCCACTAATAATTAATGACTCGTTAATGTTTCCACTACTAATTAATAAATTGTTAACTTAAACTATGTTTTCCACTACTAATTAATAACTCGTTAACTAAATGATGTTCCATGACTAATTAATAACTCGTTAATGGAATGCTTTTTCCAATACTAATTAAAAACTCATTAACTGAATGATTTCCATGACTAATTAATAACATCGTTAACGGAATGCTTTTTTTCAATTATAATTAATAACTTGATAACTAAATGATGTTCCATGACTAATTAATAATTGTTAATAGAATTAGTTTTCTACTACTAATAATAACTCGTTAACGGAATGCTTTTTTAATACTAATTAATTAACTAGTTAACTAAATGATGTTTCCATAACTAATTAATAATTGTTAACTTAATTTTGTTTCCACTACAAATTATTAACTCGTTAACTAAATGATGTTTCCATCGACTAATTAATAAATCTTTAACAGAATGCTTTTTCCAAAACTAATTAATAACTCATTAACCAAATGATGTTTCCACTACCAATTAATAACTCGTTAAACTAAATAATCTTCCACTACTAATTAATGACCTCGTTAATGTTCCACTTACTAATTATAAAATTGTTAACTAAAACCTATGGTTTTCCACTACTAAATTAATAACTGTTAACTGAAATGATGTTTCCATGACTAATTAATAGCTCGTTAATGGAATGCTTTTTTCCAATACTAATTAAACTCATTAACTGAATGATTTTCCATGACTAATTAATAACTCGTTAACGGAATGCCTTTTTTTTTTTCAATGATAAATTAATAAACTTGTTAACTAAATGATGTTTCTATGACTAATTAATAAATTGTTAATTGAATTATGTTTCTACTACTAATTAATAACTCGTTAACGGAATGCTTTTTTTAATACTAATTAACAACTCATTAACTGAATGATGTTTCCACTACTAATTAATAAATTGTTAACTGAATTTTGTTTTCCACTACAAATTATTAACTTGTTAAACTAAATGATGTTCCATGACTAATTAACTTGTTAACAGAATTCTTTTTCCAATACTAATTAATAACTCATTAACTGAATGATGTTTCCACTACTAATTAATAACTTGTTAACTAAATAATTCTTTCCACTACTAATTAAAAACTCGTTAACTGAATGGTGTTTCCACTACTAATTAATGACTCCTTAACAAAAATTATGTTTCCACACTTATTCATAAATTGTTAACTGATTTTGTTTTCCACTACAAATTATTATTTTGTTAACTAAATTATGTTTCCATGACTAATTAATAACCGTAAATGGAATGCTTATCCAATACTAAGGGCTCTTACACATGAGCGTTTTTACCTGCGCTCCCCTGCGTTCCGTTTTTCGGCGTTCAGCCGCAGGGGACGCAGGAATAGACGCATGTCATTATTTCAAATGGGGCTGTACCCACACAGGCGCATGTAGGCGCCGAACGCAGGTTGAGACGCAACATGCTGCACTTTTCCTGCGTTCGGCGCCTACACGCGCCTGTGTGAGTACAGCCCCCATTTGAAATAATGAAATGCATCTATTCCTGCGCTCCCCTGCGGCTAAACGCCGAAAAACGGAACGCAGGGGAGTGCAGGTAAAAACGCTCATGTGTAAGAGCCCTAATTAATAATTCGTTAACTAAATGATGTTTCCATGACTTATTAATAACTCATTAATGGAATGCTTTTTCCAATACTAATTAATAATTAATTAACTGAATGATGTTTCTACTACTAATTAATAACTCTGTTAACGGAATGCTTTTTCCAATTATAATTAATAACTTGTTAACTAAATGATGTTTCATGACTAATTAATAAATTGTTAATTGAATTATGTTTCCACTACTAATTAATAATCGGTTAACAAAATGATTTCCATGACTAATTAATAATTCGTTAACAGAATGCTTTTTAATTCTAATTAATAACTCGTTAACTAAATGATGTTTCCATGACTAATTTATAACTTGTTAACTAAAAAATGCTTTCCACTACTAATTAATAACTCCTTAACTGAATGGTGTTTCCTCTACTAATTAATAACTCGTTAACGGAATGCTTTATCCCAATACTAATTAATAACTCGTCAACTAAATGATGTTTCCATGACTAATAATAACTCGTTAACGGAATGCTTTTTCCAATTCTAATTAATGATTCATTAACTGAATGATGTTTTCACTACTAACTAATAACTTGTTAACTAAATAATGCTTTCCAAATACTAATTAATAACTCGTTAACTAAATGATGTTTCCATGACTAATTAATAACTTGTTAACTAAATAATGCTTCCACCACTAATTAATAACACGTTAACTGAATGGTGTTTCCACTACTAATTGATGATTCCTTAACGAAATTATGTTTCCATGACTAATTATTATCTCGTTAATGGAATGCTTTTTCCAATACTAATTAATAACTAGTTAACTAAATGATGTTTCCATGACTAATTAATAACTCATTAACAGAATGCTTTTTCCAATTATAATTAATAACTCGTTAACTAAATGATATTCCATGACTAATTAATATATTGTTAATTGAATTATGTTTTCCACTACTAATTAATAACTCGTTATCTAAATGATGTTTCATGACTAATTAATAACTTGTTAACGGAATGCTTTTTCAATACTAATTAATAATCATTAACTGAATGATGTTTCCACTACTAATTAATAACTTGTTAACTAAATAATGCTTTCACTACTAATTAATAACTCGTTAACTAAATGATGTTTCCATGACTAATCAATAACTCGTTAACGGAATGCTTTTTTCCAATTGTAATTAATAATTCATTAACTGAATGATGTTTTTCACTACTAATTAATAACTTGTTAACTAAATAATGCTTTCCACTACTAATTAATAACTCGTTAACCAAATGATGTTTCCATGACGAATTAATAACATGTTTAACTAAATAATGCTTCCACCACCAATTAATAACGCGTTAACTGAATGGTGTTTCACTACTAATTAATGATTCCTTAACCAAATGATGTTTCCATGACTAATTAATATTTCGTTAATGGAATGCTCTTTTCAATACTAATTAATAACTTGTTAACTGAATGATGTTTCATGACTAATTATAACTCATTAACAGAATGTTTTTCCAATTATAATTAATAACTTGTTAACTAAATGATGCTTTTTCCACTACTAATAATAACTCGTTAACTAAATGATGTTTCCATGACTAATTAATAACTCATTAACAGAATGCTTTTTCCAATTGTAATTAATAATTCATTAACTGAATGATGTTTTCACTACTAATTAATAACTTGTTAACAAATAATGCGTTCCACTTCTAATTAATAATCGTTAACTAAATGTGTTTCATGAAATAATGTAATTAATAATTCATTAACTGAATGATGTTTCACTACTAATAATAAACTTGTTAACAACATAATGCTTTCCACTTCTAAATTAATCACTCGGTTAACCAAATGATGTTTCCATGACGAATTAATAACTTGTTAACTAAATAATGCTTCCACCACAATTAATAACGCGTTAACTAAATGATGTTTCCATGACTAATTAATAACTCTTTAACAGAATGCTTTTTAATTCTAATTAATAACTCATTAACTAAATGATGTTTCCATGACTAATTTATAACTTGTTAACTAAAAAACTGCTTTCCACTACTATTAATAACTCCTTAACTGAATGCTTTTTCAATTATAATTAATAACTTGTTAACGAAATGATGTTTCCATGACTAGTTAATAAATTTGTTAATTGGAATTGTTTTTCCACTACTAATAATAACTCGTTAACTAAATGTGTTTCCACCACTAATTAATAACTCGTTGTCTAAATGATGTTTCCATGACTAATTAATAACTCATTAACGAATGCTTTTTTAATACTAATTAATAACTAGTTAACTAAATGATGTTTCCATGACTAATTAATAACTTCTTAACTAAATAATGCTTTCCACTACTAATTAATAACGGTTAACATAAATTATGTTTGCATGACTATAATATAACTCGTTAATGAATGCTTTTTTCAATACTAATTATATTCATTAACTGAATGATGTTTCCACTACTAATTAAAATAACTTGTTAACTAAATAATGATTTCACTACTTAATTAATAACTCGTTAACTAAATGATGTTTCCGATGACTAATTAATAACTCGTAACGGAATGCTTTTCCAATTGTAATTAATAAATCATTAACTGAATGATGTTTTCACTACTAATTAATAAACTTGTTACCTTATAATGCTTTCCACTACTAATTAATAACTTTTTAACTGAATGATGTTTTTTTAATACTAATTAATAACTCATTAGCTGAATGATGTTTTTCCACTACTATTTAATACGTTGTTAAGTGAATGATGTTTCTCTACTAATTAATAAATTGTTAACTGAATTATGTTTACACTACTAATTAATAACTAGTCAACTGAATGATGTTTTTCACTACTAATCAAAAACTCGAATGCTTTCCAATACTAATAATAACTCATTAACTGAATGTTTTCCACTACTATTTAATACGTTGTTAACTGAATGATGTTTCGGTTACTAATTAATAACTTGTTAACTGAATGATTTTTTACTACTAATTAATTAACTTGTTAACGGAATGCTTTTCCAATACTAATTAATAACTCATTTAACTGAATGATGTTTTCCACTACTATTTAATACCGTGATAAATAATGCCTTCCCACTACTAATTAAAATAACTCGTTAATGAATCGCGGTTTCCACTACTAATTAATGATTCCCTTAACCAAATAATGTTCCACTACTCAATAATAAATTGTAACTAAATAATGCTTTCCACTACTAATTAATAACTCATTAAGCTGAATGGTGTTTCCACTACTAAATTAATGATCCTTAACGAAATTGATGTTTCCACTACAATTAATAACTCCTTAACTGTATGTTTCCACTACTAATTAATAAATTAAACTGAAATTATGTTTCCACTATTAATTAATAAGCGTTAACTAACTGATGTTTCCACTACTAATTAATAAAATTGTTAACCGAATTATGTTTACACTTACTAATTAATAACTAGTCAAACTGATGATGTTTTTCACTACTTATTAATAACTTGTTAACGGAATGCTTTTTCCACATAACTAATTATATAACTCATTAACGGAATGATGTTTTTCACTTACTATTAATACGTTGTTAACTGAAGGATGTTTCTGCTTAATAATTAATAACTTGTTAACTGAATGATTTTTTCACTACTAATTAATAAATAAATAATGCTTTCCACTACTAATTAATAACCCTCGTTAACTGAATGGTGTTCCACTACTAATTAATGACTCCTTAACAAAAATGTTTCCAAATACTCCAATAATCAAATTGTTAACTGAATTATGTTTTCCACTACTAATTAATAACTCGTTCACTAAATATGTTTCCATGACTAATTAATAAACTTGTACACAATAATATTTTCCACTTACGAACTTAATAACTCATTAACTGAATGGTGTTCCACTACTAAATGTCAATGACTCTCTTAACTAAATGAAAAGGATTGTTTCCACTACTTAATGTGAATAACTCCTTAACTGCATAATGTTTCCACTACTAATTACTAAATTAAACCTGAATTATGTTTCCACTACTAATTAATAACTTTTAACCTAAAATGCTTTCTACTACTAATTGAATAAAGTCGTTAACTAAATGATGTTTCCATGACTAATTATAAACTCGTAACTGAATTGATGTTTCCACTACTAAGAATAACTAGACAACTGAATGATGTTTTTAACTACTAATTAATAACTTGTTACTGAATGATGTTTTTAATACTAAATTAATAACTCATTAGCTGAATGATGTTTTTCCACTACTATTTAATACGTTGTTAAGTGAATGATGTCTTTTGCTACTAATTAATAACTTGTTAATGAAGATGTTTCCCACTACTAATTATTTAATTGTTTACTGAATGATATTTCCTACGACTACTTAATAACTTGTTAACTGAATGACTTTTCCATACCAAATTATTAACTTATTAACAGAATAATGTTTCCACTACTATATTAATAAACCGGTTAACTAAATGATAGTTTCCTAACTTGTTACCTGAATTATGTTTTCTACTACTAATTAATAACCTTATTAACTGAATGATGTTTCTGCTACTTAATTAAATAACTCAATAACTGAATGTTTTTCACTACTAATTAATTCATTGACTGAATATGTATTCCATGACTAATTAATAACTTGTTAAATGATGTTCCACTACTAATTAATGTATCTAGTGTATAGTATGTATATTCCTTTTGTATTGTGCCTCTTGAGGGCAAAAGCACTGTACAGCAAAACAATAAATTAGTAGTAACAAACAAGGCTCATTGAAATGAAAAGTAACAATAAGTGCATTATTAGAAAACAATTAACATAAATATTAAAATATAATACAATACAGTAAGTGCTCAGTGTCAAGGAGACAAAAGGCATGGAGGACCCACCACCATAGGGGCTACAGTCTAAAATGGCGAGGTAACATACAGACACAATTTGCATCCTGAGGTATTAAAGATGCTGTAGATTACAGTTTTGTTTACACTGTCATTTACAAACCCAGTATTCCCAGTTTCAGGTATTATCCAGGTGCTCTCCAGACGGGTAGTTCTTTGAGTTGTTTTAAAAACAACTGAAGGAGATTTAGGAATGCATTTCCAATATAAGGAGGCGCCAAGAGAAAAGGGTCTTGGTAATATGGAAACTGCCAGTAGTAATGGGGGGTGCAACCAATGGTTGCCTCTGAGAGCAGCAGAGGTTTCGCCCAAGGCAACATATAGAGAGACAAGCGGATTAGGTGTAGTGAGGTGCAGAGGAATGAAGGGTTTTAAAGGTTATGAGGAAGAAGTATTCTTTTTTTAAGGAACCCATAATAAGACTTGTGCTGGGAAAGGCCTTTTGATGAGAGAGGATGTAATTCTGAACCAGCAGTGTTTAAATACAGACTGTAGAGAGGAGAGATGGCAGTTAGGAGGGCCAGTAAGTAGAGGTTTACAGTGAATCTAGTTGGCGAAGGATGAGAGCATGCATAAACGTTTAGACGTATCATGCAAAAGAAGGGATGGCATTTTGGCATATTGTATAAGAAAAAGTGTGTTAATATAACTAGAAGGAGAGAGGCGTCAAAGAATTATCCCAGACATTGAGCTGAGTTTACAGGCGGTTAATGAGCATGCCCCAATAGAGATAGTAAAAAGGGAGTAGGACTAGCCTTTAGGTGGAAAGATGATTATTTCGGTTTTGTTTAGGTTGATTTTGAGGTGGTTGCTGTTCATCCAATTTAAGAAGCTAGGACAGCAACCCAGTTAGAGATTGGCCTCTGTTTCGCTTGTTAATGAAAGGGTGGATTAAATATTTGGGTATTATCCAGCATACAGATGATAAATTAAGCCAAATGATCAATGAGCTCTCCCAAAGATAGAGTGTACAGGGAGAACAATAGCGGAAACAATACAGAGCCTTGCGCAACCCCCCACATTAAGTGGAACTGGAGATGAGGTTTTGAGCAAAGACACAGTAAATGATTGGTAGTAAAGGTAAAAGAGAAAGCCCAAGATGGCAGCCCTGGTTTATGGATGCTTCAAGTGAATACAGAGTCTGCATCTGGAGAGATGGTCAACCGTATCAAATGCAAATGATAGGTCAAGGAGGACTAAGGATGGAGGCGAAGTGACCTTTGGCTTTGGCAACCTGAAGATCTTTTGTAACTCTGCAACATAGCAGTCTCGTTAGAGTGAGCAGGCCGGAAACCAGATTGCAGAGGGTCAACAGATCATGGTGTGTGTAGAAAGTCAGTAATATGTGAGAACCACAATACGTTCTAAAGTTTAGAGGAAGTGGTTCTAGAAGTGAGATCTCTCTCTTAT
>NC_054387.1:20116459-20196708 GCF_017654675.1 Xenopus laevis
CAGTGCTACTTCAGCAGATCTGCACTGAAATCCAATTCCTCAAAAAGAGCCAACAGATTTTTTTATATTCAATTTTGGAAATCTGACATGGGGCCTAACATATTGTCAGTTTTCGCCAGTTGCCCAGTCATGGTGACTTGTGCCTGCACTTTAGGACGGAACTAACTTTCTTGGCAGGCTGTGATTTTCCTACTTACTGTAAATTGGAACAGTCTCAGTGGCTTTTAACTAATTGATGTAGTTCTTAGATATACCAGGGAGCTGTTTTATCTTGTTGTTAGGGAGCTGCTATTTGGTTCCTTTCCATTGTTCATTTTGTTAGGCTGCTGGGGGGAGGGGGGAAAGGGAGGGGGGGTGATATCACTCCAATTTTCAGGACAGAAGTAAAGAGTGATTTGAAGTTTATCATGAGCATAAGTCATCATGACTGGGCAGCTGGGACTGAAATCTGTTGCTCGTTTTCAAAATGGATTTCGGTGGCAGAATTTCTGCTGGAGCAGCACTAAAAAATGATGCGTTTGAAAAAAAAAACAACGTTTTCACAATGATCGTATCGCTTATCGTAGTTACCGTCAAGTGATCGCCAATGACTGATTGAGCGCATTGCTGTTTAAGTAAACGTAGTCGCTGCGAATATTCTGGCGGAAAAATATATCGCAGGCATACGTGCGGAAAAGTAAAAGTCAAATTTAACCGTCAGCTTTAGTAACGGACGCCCATTAATTATGCTTTGTATCAGTGTAATATACATCAACAGAAACACTGAAGGGTAGGACAGGCAGTGGAGAAATGGTCGAGGCCAGAGACAAAACAGCAGGAAAAAGGGAAAGAAAAGGTAATAAATGTAATTGTATACTACTACATCAGATCTCTACTCATCTTAATTCATTAGGACCACATTTGTTGGACAGTAAAAGGGAAAGAAGCTTTACACATTAGCTGTCACGGTCAGACACGTGGTGTTGGGGGGAGGAAGGGTCCATGAACCACTGCAGCCAATTGAACTACAAGTCCCAGAAAGCAAAATGGTTGACAAGTGACGCATCAATCTGTTTGCTCATAGAGCTGTGGCGGGTGAACAGGGTCGGTTATACAAGAAAAGTGAGGGCTCAGAAATGCAGACAGACTGAAAAGACTTTTAGACAGGAAATCAGACCCCCGGTTATGGCGGTAATATAATGGCCAGCGTGGCCCAACACTGTTAGCGTCACGTGTGAAACAGGAAATGTTTCAAATCTACAGATCCTGCTCAGTTTTTATAAGGGGATCCCCTGCCCTAACGCCGCCCCACTATTATTCTTAATACAGATTCTTTATTACAGGCAACATCTCACCAGAAAAGCTGCATTTGAGGCCCAGTGGAGCAAGCGGCACTGTGCCGGGGTTTCTCCACACGACGTCGGCCTGCACGTAACTAAGTACCGGTCTGGTAGCTGCTTCAGGCTCTGCTGTAACATCTCCTGTAAGTCTCGGACCCGCTCGTCTCTTCCTCGGCCTCTACACACTGCGCGCCGCTTCTCCTCAGCCGCAGAGGCTCCTCGCTCCTCCTCCCCCACTCTTTGCGCCATCGTTCTGCATTCCCTGCCTGTCACCAAAGATGCCGCTGACCATCAACCAGTTGCTGCGAACGAGTAACAATTAGAGTTGGATGAGGGGAAAGCAGGTGCCACCATAGCGCCCCAGCACCCACTGAGACAGGGCTGACCACGGCCAAAATGCAAGTACTTCTTAAACGTTGCCCTGTCTGTTCTCAATCGCGTTGCCAACTGCGCCTGCGCAATGCCATCCCTGTCATTTACCACATGCCGCCTCTCTGGGCCTTTTGTGTTGTTTCTGTTCTGTGCCGTTAACTCACTCGTTTGGGCGCCATATTAAACCCACTAGAATCAAGCGCAAAGGCCCGCCCATCATTTACAATTGCCCGCAAAGACATTTGTGACTCAATGCTAGGTGACTTCAGCGACTGTTACTGACCTGTCTCCGCCTGCACACCTGGCTGCGGCTGTGGCACACTAAGGTAGCGACACTAGTAACTGCGCCCTAATGGGTAATCCGCAGTGGAGGCGGCACATGACCGTGATGTCAGGTCCTTGAGGATAGATAGCCGCTACCAATTAAATACGGTAGTCATGTGCAGTAGCCCGGTGTGTAAGGGCTGTGTGGGACATATCGAGATTTAAAAGGGCAAGTTGCAGATAGCTTAAAGGGTTAAGGACAGGGTCGGACTGGGGGGGGCCGGGCCCCCCTTCGCACCCCTCGCCTTCGGGTCTCTGGAAAAGTGTGGAATAATGGGACGTTTACCTGAGTAATACTTCCAGCACTATGCCAGAGCTTTATTTAGCAGCCACCCAGGGTCGGATCATAATCCCCCCCCATTGTTCCCTTTTAAAGCAGGGAACATATACAAACGCAAATCATATAAAACTGACAGTAAGAAAGAAGGGACGACAGATAGGGCAGCCTGGTTTGGGGGCCCAGGGAAACCTGGCCAATCTGGTGGGTCTGGCAAATGCCAGAGGGGCTGCTATAAGGCCCCATAAGAAGTCAGTATTTTAGTGGGCTGTTTGGGCCTCTTGTACCTGAAATGTCAGCTCCTATTGTAGTTTCAGTCCAGAACCTGGCTTCCGGCAGTTCACCAACAATAAAGTAACATATTATTCCTGTATATGGAGAATGTGTATGAAGATATGTAAATCAGTTGTACAACTCACACCCGTGGTGTATTGTCCTTCTCCGCTTGGAGAATCACATAATTAGTGCACCATGTCTTCTATATATATATATATATATATATATTATATATATATTTTCTCAGCAGGCTGCACATCATTGGGATGGGATGGGAATTTCCTTGGCAGCAAGGCCCAGGTTCTTTCAGGCACACCGCTGTGTCCATATGTCAGGACAGTCTGGACCCGGCCACTCACAACTCACGTCCTGGGCTTGGCCGAACTTGAAACATTTTTAATGCGGGCCGCCTACTGTGAGCGCCGGAGCGCGCATGAATGAAAGCGGCACTCAGCAACGCCTGCGTGAAGGCACAAGGAGCTTGCACGACGCCTAAAAAAACTTTTTTTTGTAGTTCCAAATGGGAGAGGGGACTGGCCCGGCGGGGGCCTATTAAGGTTAGGGCCCACCGTTTTTTTCCCGATATTCCGCCAGGCAGTCCTGACCTGGTTAAGGATATGATTCCTCTCCTCTGCCTGAGATATCACTGCGGCCCTTCAGCTATTTAGCAATTACAGCTTTAGGGTAGCACATTGTGATGTTAGTAAGAGGCACAGTTTTCATCCATTGCTTTCCTCACTAGTGTCCTCCCAGGTCCCTCACAGGAAAGGGAATAATAATGGTCTGCAAGCTACTGAAAACTGTAACTCCCCAGCAAGTTTTGACAACTGCTGTCTGCAGGTGAAAAGTTGGGTTAACTAATGTCCCATCTGTACAACATAGGTGGTGATACACTACAACGCCAACAACCAGAGATTATAGTTTAATAATAACTGCAGGAACATCCCCGTTCACATTATTGAGGTATAGTAGTACTACTCTACAGGTTGTAATCAAGGCTGTTTTTAGATGCAGGTTCTGCTCTAAGGCACCAGGCCTCATCCCGCCCTTGTGCCAGAGATTAGTGCATGCGCAGGACAGCCAGCCCAAACAATGCCTAGGCACTGGCCCTCAAAACACCTATATATGGTTATATATGGCCCTGGTTGTGACTGGAATAGTGGACTTGCTGCTGCCTGGAGGAGCATAATAGCGTACCACCCAGTCCCTGCTTCAGCTCAAGGATGTTCATGGTTTCCTCACATTAACGTCCAACTTTCAGGTCCTTCCATAATATTTCTAAGGAATTAAGGACTTTAATTTAAACTTAACTTTCTGCTTTAACCATTTTTTTGGTAGATAAACATTGTCTAGGGTCAAGTGTGCATGACTCTACAGTTCGTGGGCCATACCTTGACATTGTCCTGAGGCAATTGCTATTAGAACTCAGAATTCCCATACATGTCAACTCCCCTGTATGTGTAGGATTTAACTCTTTAGGACAGTTCTGTTTTTTAAAGGTTATCAGAAATTTCATATGTTTCAGCCATGACGCGCTTTAACTAACCTCTGTTGCTAAGAGCAGACTTGCACAGTAAAGAGCCACGTTTCCGTTTTTAAAAATATTTATTTTTAAAATAAGAACTCACACTTGCTTATAATCCAGTTGACTGAAACACCTGATTATTTTCCCCATCAAATGAATTGAGAATCCCACAGGTTCCCATACTTTCACAAATATGTACCTTTACATTTTACTCAATAAATAAATGAATAAGCATTATGTGTTGACTCGTTTGTTTAATTGGGTTCTCATCTATTTTAGTGTTGAGCCCTATCAAAAACCCAAATAGGTATTCTTCCCCAGCCATTAAAGGCCAATTTACAGTAACAAAAAATCGTTCCAGGGAGACATAAATTGATATAATTTTTTTAAAATGTGTCACTGTTCACTGCTTATCAGGGTTGGCCTAGTAATCTCAATAGTAAAAGTTATTTTTGGCATGAAGGAAAATGCAAGTGAGAGTCGAAATAAATATTAAAAGAAATTGTTTGTATCGTTGTATTCCTGTTCCTGCTATGAAGTAACAAATGTTTATCTAAAACCAAGGGAGTTTTGAAAAGGAAAAAAATACTACAACTGTGACACAAGTTGTCATGTTTTCTAAAAGAGCCACTGAGACATATCACACTTATATATATTTATAACAAATTTAAAATAAACTTATAATATAGACAAGTAGGTTTCCAAAGACTTAAATGTAGTCTAAACATACATTACAATTAGATTTACACATTCTTGTTTAAATATCTATATTATGGACAGTTGAGAATAAGTTCAGAAGTTTTGACTTCTTGGGGCCCTTACACACCCTGGGCACCCTCAGCAGTTGCTGGGACTCCATGCTCTGTAATTAAACATCTATATAAAAATGTCTTACAGAAATTCAGGTATTGCCTGCAACAAAAGGAGCTACATCACTGCTATAAAACAACTATCCAGAACATTGTTAAAATGATTGTAATTATTTTAAATTCCATCAGTGTTTCCATTTGTATAGTCCAGTGGTAATTTGCTGTATCGCCATGTGCTAGTAACTTCATGCTGAAGAAGAAATACAACATGATCAAAATAATTCCTTACAGGTAGCACAAGAGTTTGTGGGCTGATCCAAAATCAAATCCTCTGCTTTACTGTAAAATCTGATCAGATAAAGCTAAAGTTATTTTGTTCATATACACTTACTTATGACGGTAAAATGTAGTCAATGTGTAGCAGTTAGAAAAAAAGTCAGGCTATATCTCCTCAAATAATAACGAGAATCTATCAGGCTATAGCTCCTCAAACAAAAAATGTAGTAGGCAGTATTCCCCTCATACACGATAGTCAAACTACAATTTTTATATGTAGTTTACCTATTTTTAGACATGCAACTACATTTGATGTGATCTATTGTGTCAGTAGAGTGATCTACCAACACATGCTCAAAGCTTGTTCATTTGCTTCTAATGCCAGTATTAAGCAGTTGGATTTCCTTTGAAACTCTGGTGCAAGTCCCACTCCCTGGTTGTTTGTGCAATCTTGGTTGGTCGGTCTGTCCTGGGTTTTCAGTCTGTTGCTCTGATATTTGTGAAGGACACCAGTAAGGAAGAGGAAGGACACCATTAAGTAAGAAGAAGTATTGTGCCATCCATACAGGCACACAGGAGATCCAGATAAACTGCACTAAGACAGCATGTACAGACCACATTGGCAAAGTACTTGGTACCAGCAGCAAGAGTATAGGACATATATGCCCTTCTTACCACTCTTGTCTTGGTTGTGTGGCAAAGAAGACTAAGGGTAGTGTCACATATTGATGTCTGGCCAGAAGAGTATTGA
The DNA here is from genome assembly GCF_017654675.1 of Xenopus laevis. Taxonomy (NCBI): domain Eukaryota; kingdom Metazoa; phylum Chordata; class Amphibia; order Anura; family Pipidae; genus Xenopus; species Xenopus laevis. The sequence goes on from NC_054387.1 coordinate 20,122,389, forward strand.
GTTATCTCCAGCATATATACACGACTGGAGAAAATGCAATGTGGCACTAAGCATCACAGCTACAATAGAACCTGACTTGCAGACCCTGTTGACATCACTAGCATTATCATGGCTCAAGAAAGTATTATGAATGCTCCTTCTATCTTGGCTGTTTGCCACAAACTTGGCATGAATGTGAAAAATCCTATGATACTTAATGTGATTTTTGGTTCTATTACCAAAACAGGAGAGTGGGCAACAATGGCTTAACCTGTCCCATACTAAGGAGGCACAATCTCATACAATGTATTATTTTGCTGTAACACCAAATACAACTTGTTTAGCCAAAAGTTAACAAGTTTTAATGTGGCAATGCCTGCCAATGTGTGGCAAATTGGAATGCTTTTATTCACACAGCATAATAAATAGACCATCTGTGTTTTTGATTGCTGTGGCTTGTGGCAATTGTCAGAATGCAACTACCTGCCCTGGATTGCTTCCCATGCTGTTTAATGATTCTAATGCTAGAGGACTTGTGGTCCTTTCCTTTATGAAGAAACACTGATAGATAATATTCCTTAATATGCCGAAAAAAAGTATATGGTTTAAAATGGTTTTGATTAGATACATCCCTACTATTTTCCTACCGGCTTTTTTCTATAAATGACCATGTGACCACTGATGTCATAATGGTCACTCCAGATAAACAACTGGCTTACTCAATGCGTGATCATGTGACCACTGATGTCATAGTGTTCACTGGCAGATCAACAACTAGCTTACTCAAAGTGTGATCATGTGACCATTGATGTCATAATGCTTGCTCCAGATAAACAATATCAGGTATCTGTTAGTTGTGTCAGTGTGAGAAAGGAAGCTGAAGAGTGCAGATGTGCAGGTAAGAGACCTTCAATATTTTCATATTTTTATGAGATTTTAAATATATGAGAGCATCATGGCCATTCACACCACTTAGGTATTGTGCTAAAAGTGTATCCAGTGTTCCCCACGCCACAGTTTCTCCAAAAGGACTGATTCAAAACATGGGTTAGTTATGAGTGGAATGCAGGGGAGTTAAACAGACATTATAGACAGTTGAACAGATTATCCCCCCTACCTGCTAATATCTAGGCTAGCCTATGCAATCATTTTTAATTATGGATTATGTACATGCCACAATATGGATTATGTACATGCCACATACTTTGAATAACCTAAGCAAATTGGGTATTAAACTATTCAGTGGACCCCTGGCATTCATATTTAGAATGTTTAATCTGGTTACGTAATCACCTGTATGAGATAGGATATTGTAAATTGGAAACTTTGAGGATATTTTTCAAAAAATTTCAGATTTTTTTTTATAAAAGTTGATAATTTTAGCAAAGAACTGTAACTTCTGGAGTAGAAAGACATATTTACCCATTTGTATTAGTCAGAATCTTTTCTTTCCGAAAACCTAGTATCCTAGGTTTAATCTGTGTTCAGTTAAAGGCTTGTCATTAGTATTAGGGCATGGACACACATGCAGATTTTTGCCTGGGTTTTTAAAAAAGCTGACCACCACATAAATAAGCTAGGGTAAGTTACCATTGCCTAAGATTAAATTGCTAGCGGTATCTTTGCAGCGGCCAGCATTTATTTATAAACCACGGGTGAACCATGCTGAAAACTTGGCAAAGATCTACATGTGTGTCCATGCCCTTAGGAGCAGTGACAGGTGGAGAGGGGCATTTGTCTGCCAGTGCTCTCCCCTGAGAGAAAATGCTAAAGGCCTTAGTGCTGTACTGGCATTTATAGTGCCTGCCATTTCTTTGAAATTGGACCAATTTTTCTTCATTTTCAAGTTGTGTGTTCTCTAGGTACTAATGACCATCTGTACATACCCCTAAATGAAGTTTATTGTGTTCTCTAAATAGGGATACAATTGGGAACCTTTATCAAATAGGAAAAAGCAGAGCTCAACCTAGTTTTCCCAGATGGAATATACAGCTCTTTATTCACTTATGTGCAGTTTAATGAGCATATTTAATACAGAGCATATCTCATCATAATCCTACACAGGTAAATAGAGAGCTGGGAAGTTCCTTTCTGGCGAACTATGGTGTATTATATTTGCCCCTAAATTAATTAAAAAAACACATTATGGTATATTTATCAAAGAATAAATACAATTTACCTTAGTTCTCCAGAAAGGGGTATAGAGTAAACTTAGTTTTAACCCCTTGATATGTAAGTGAAAAGAGAACTAGTGGTCTGTGGCAAGGTTTATTTTATGCTTTATTATATTTATCCCTGACTCTCTAAATTGCTAGTTCTTTATACTGCCTTAATCAGTTTACAACCTCACTTATGAGATTTATACACAACTCTGTTAAGTGAGTGGGCACCTTGTTAATCATAATGGTGATCAAGGCCAATTCTGAGGTGGCTTGCTGCTGCTGTTGCCTCTCTCCCTCTAGCGCTGGAGGGGGGCCCAGAGCCTCAATGTAGGATGACAATCCAAATAGGGGCTACCCAAATGGCCAATTACAGCATTCATGTGGAATCCCAAGAACATTTTTCATGCTAGTGTTGCTCCCCAACTCCTTTTACTTCTAAATGTTGCTCACGGGTTCAAAAGGTTGGGGATCCCTGCTCTGGATCATCCTAGAGCAAAGTGAAGAGACCCTGACCCTGACTTCTGACTTTAAATAGTGTTGCGCCTTGTCTACATCCACATCTTTTTCACACATGACCAAATATATTGAATATTGCAATTATTCTCTTTGAGTTATCTCTTGGTATAAATGTCTTATGGGTAAATGTTTGCAAGAAAGGTTATGGCATATTAGGTTTCCTTATTGTTTGTCCCATTTATTGATTTAAAAAAGTTTGGCGAGTGTAAGAAAAGGAAGACAGAAGACATAGGAAAATAATCAGAATGGCACGCCTGAAGTACGGAAGGTAGGATTTTTTTTAATGATTATATACCTTGTAAGGTAAAACCCTTTTACACAAGCCAGAAGCTAAGCTCTTCGCTACTGTCCCGTCTGTTAGTGCACGCTCGACTGTAATGTGGGGAAGAAGGCATACCTCATTACGGAAGACAGACAGTAGTGCCTGTTAGATTGTAAGCTCCCCATGTGGGGCAGGGACTGATGTGAATGATGTAAACTCTCTGTAACCACTGCGTAAAGTGTGTGTGTGAGCCAAAGATTAAGATATAACTGACCTAACTGTGAGTGAATGTGATAGGAAACTTAGATTGTAAGCTCCTGTGGGGCAGGGACAGATGTGAATGAAATATAATCTTTGTAATGCACTGCGTAAAATGGTGACGACTCTAAAGAAATAAGAAAAGGAAGCGAGACGATATGGGAAGATGATGTGGCGGCGCTATAGAAATAAAAAAAATAAGACATAGGAAAATAATCAGAATGGCACGCCTGAAGTACGGAAGGTAGGATTTTTTTTAATGATTATATACCTTGTAAAGTAAAAACCCTTTTACACTCACAAGCCAGAAGCTAAGCTCTTCGCTACTGTCCCGTCTGTTAGTGCACGCTCGACTGTAATGTGGGGAAGAAGGCATACCTCATTACGGAAGACAGACAGTAGTGCCTGTTAGATTGTAAGCTCCCCCTGTGGGGCAGGGACTGATGTGAATGATGTTAACTCTCTGTAAAACCACTGCATAAAGTGTGTGTGTGAGCCAAAAGGTTAAGATATAGCTGACCTAACTGTGAGTGAATGTGATAGGAAACTTAGATTGTAAGCTCCCGTGGGGCAGGGACAGATGTGAATGAAAATATAATCTTTGTAATGCACTGCGTAAAATGTGACGGCTCTAAAGAAATAATAAAAGGAAGCCAGACGATATGGGAAAATGATGTTACGGCGCTATAGAAATAAGAAAAGGAAGACAGAAGACATATGAAAATAATCAGAATGGCACGCCTGAAGTACGGGAGGTAGGATTTTTTTAATGGTTATATATCTTGTAAGGTAAAAACCCTTTTACACTCACAAGCCAGAAGCTAAGCTCTTCGCTACTGTCCCGTCTGTTAGTGCACGCTCGACTGTAATGTGGGGAAGAAGGCATACCTCATTACGGAAGACAGACAGTAGTGCCTGTTAGAATGTAAGCTCCCCCTGTGGGGCAGGGACTGATGTGAAAGATGTAAACTCTCTGTAAACCACTGCGTAAAGTGTGTGTGTGTGTGAGCCAAAAGTTTAAGATATAACTGACCTAACTGTGAGTGAATGTGATAGGAAGCTTAGATTGTAAGTTCCCGTGGGGCAGGGACAGATGTGAATGAAATATAATCTTGACTAAGAATGCGTTTAGATGCAGAGTGTGTCCTTTGCGGTTGTATAGTTCTTTATGTTCTTGTATTGGTCATCTGAACTTGATGCGGTATAGACATAGGTGCAAATAGTCAAGTTTAGAGTATTCTTGCAAATACAGGGGAGGAGAGAGGTGGCACCGGCGGGGGCAACCCATGTGCCTGCAGCATTTGCTTGGTGCACAGGTTGCTCCATTGCCCTTTCTTTGCTCTAGGATCATCCTAGAGCAAAGTAAAGAGACTCGCTGGTAATTTTTTTTTACTTCTGACTTTAAATAGTGTTGCGCCTTGTCTACATCCACATCTTTTTCACACATGACCAAATATATTGAATATTGCAATTATTGTCTTTGAGTTATCTCTTGATATAACTGTCTTATGGGTAAGTTTTTGCAAAAAAGGTTATGGCATATTAGGTTTCGTTATTGTTTGTCCCATTTATTGATTTAAAAAAGTATGGAGAGTGTGCTGGTATGCTCCTGTAGCCAATGTGATGCCATGTATAGGGAGGTCAATCTGGTGGTCCTTGTGCTACCGTGGATTGACTGCCAGTTAGACTGGGTGTGTGACCGTGCCATCCTGTACTGACTAAGAATAGGGACAGTGTTAGGGAGGACAATCCCACACCCCCATCCCAACCCCAATCCTGAAAACAATCCCAATCCCACAGCCAGTCTGGGTGGTGAAGCCAGCCATCCGCAAAGACTGGCTTAGAGTTAGGGACTACAATAGGGACAGTTTTAGTGGTATGGCATCAAATTGACAGTAGTCACGTACACTTTTCACTTCCCAATAATTACAATTCTTTATCTTTTAAAAAAAATTCAAAACTGAAGAATATTTATGTTGACTAAGAATGCGTTTAGATGCAGAATGTGTCCCTTTGCGGTTTGTAAAGTTCTTTATGTTCTTGTATTGGTCATCTGAACTTGATGCGGTATAGACATAGGTGCAAATAGTCAAGTTTAGAGTCTTCTTGCAAATTCAGGGTAGGAGAGGGGTGGCGTCGGCGGGGTAACCCATGTGCCTGCAGCATTTGCTTGGTGCACAGGTTGCTCCATTGCCCTTTCTTTGCTTTAGGATCATCCTAGAGCAAAGTAAAGAGACCCGCTGGTAATTTGTTTTTTAGTTCTGACTTTAAATAGTGTTGTGCCTTGTCGACATCCACTTCTTTTTCACACATGACCAAATATATTGAATATTGCAATTATTCTATTTGAGTTATCTCTTGATATAACTGTCTTATAGGTAAGTTTTTGCAAAAAAAGTTATGGCATATTAGGTTTCCTTATTGTTTGTCCCATTTATTGATTTAAAAAAGTTTGGAGAGTGTGCTGGTATGCTCCTGTAGCCAATGTGATGCCATGTATAGGGAGGTCAATCTGGTGGTCCTTGTGCTACCATGGATTGACTGCCAGTTAGTCTGGGTGTGTGACCGTGCCATCCTGTACTGACTAAGAATAGGGAAAGTGTAAGGTTAGTGTTAGGGCGGTCAATCCCACACCCCCATCCCAACCCCAATCCTGAAAACAATCCCAATCCCACAGCCAGCCTAGGTGGTGAAGCCAGCTATCCGCAAAGACTGGCTTAGAGTTAGGGACTAGAATAGGGACAGTGTTAGGGGCATGGCATCAAATTGACAGGAGTCACGCACACCTTTCACTTCCCAATAATTACAATTCTTTGTCTTTTGAAAAAAATTCAAAATGGAAGAATATTTATGTTGACTAAGAATGCGTTTAGATGCAGAGTGTGTCCCTTTGCGGTTGTATAGTTCTTTATGGTCTTGTATTGGTCATCTGAACTTGATGCGGTATAGACATAGGTGCAAATAGTCAAGTTTAGAGTCTTCTTGCAAATACAGGGGAGGAGAGATGTGGTGCCGGTGGGGGCAAGCCATGTGCCTGCAGCATTTGCTTGGTGCACAGGTTGCTCCATTGCCCTTTCTTTGCTCTAGGATCATCCTAGAGCAAAGTGAAGAGACCCGCTGGTGATTTTTTTAAAATTCTGACTTTAAATAGTGTTGCGCCTTGTCTACATCCACATCTTTTTTCACACATGACCAAATATATTGATAATTGCAATTATTGTCTTTGAGTTATCTCTTGATATAACTGTCTTATGGGTAAGTTTTTGCAAAAAAGGTTATGGCATATTAGGTTTCCTTATTGTTTTTCCATTTATTGATTTAAAAAAAGTATGAAGAGTGTGCTGGTATGCTCCTGTAGCCAATGTGATGCCATGTATAGGGAGGTCAATCTGGTGGTCCTTGTGCTACCGTTGATTGACTGCCAGTTAGTCTGGGTGTGTGACCGTGCCATCCTGTACTGACTAAGAATAGGGACAGTGTTAGGTTAGTGTTAGGGAGGTCAATCCCACACCCCCATCCCAACCCCAATCCTGAAAACAATCCCAATCCCACAGCCAGTCTGGGTGGTGAAGCCAGCCATCCGCAAAGACTGTCTTAGAGTTAGGGACTAGAATAGGGACAGTGTTAGGGGCATGGCATCAAATTGACAGGAGTCACGCACACTTTCCACTTCCCAATAATTACAATTCTTTATCTTTTGAAAAAAATTCAAAATGGAAGAATTTTAATGTTGACTAAGAATGCGTTTAGATGCAGAGTGTGTCCCTTTGCGGTTGTATAGTTCTTTATGGTCTTGTATTGGTCATCTGAACTTGATGCGGTATAGACATAGGTGCAAATAGTCAAGTTTGGAGTCTTCTTGCAAATACAGGGGAGAGAGAGGGTGGTGCCGGTGGGGGCAAGCCCATGTGCCTGCAGCATTTGCTTGGTGCACAGGTTGCTCCATTGCCCTTTCTTTGCTCTAGGATCATCCTAGAGCAAAGTGAAGAGACCCGCTGGTGATTTTTTTTAAATTCTGACTTTAAATAGTGTTGCGCCTTGTCTACATCCACATCTTTTTTCACACATGACCAAATATATTGAATATTACAATTATTGTCTTTGAGTTACCTCTTGATATAACTGTCTTATGGGTACGTTTTTGCAAAAAAGGTTATGGCATATTAGGTTTCCTTATTGTTTTCCCATTTATTGATTTAAAAAAGTATGAGAGTGTGCTGGTATGCTCCTGTAGCCAATGTGATGCCATGTATAGGGAGGTCAATCTGGTGGTCCTTGTGCTACCGTTGATTGACTGCCAGTTAGTCTGGGTGTGTGACCGTGCCATCCTGTACTGACTAAGAATAGGGACAGTGTTAGGTTAGTGTTAGGGAGGTCAATCCCACACCCCCATCCCAACCCCAATCCTGAAAACAATCCCAATCCCACAGCCAGTCTGGGTGGTGAAGCCAGCCATCCGCAAAGACTGGCTTAGAGTTAGGGACTAGAATAGGGACAGTGTTAGGGGCATGGCATCAAATTGACAGGAGTCACGCACACCTTTCGCTTCCCAATAATTACAATTCTTTATCTTTTGAAAAAAAATCAAAATGGAAGAATATTTATGTTGACTAAGAATGCGTTTAGATGCAGAGTGTGTTCCTTTGCGGTTGTATAGTTCTTTATGGTCTTGTATTGGTCATCTGAACTTGATGCGGTATAGACATAGGTGCAAATAGTCAAGTTTAGAGTCTTCTTGCAAATACAGGGGAGGAGAGGGGTGGCGCCGGTGGGGGCAACCCATGTGCCTGCAGCATTTGCTTGGTGCACAGGTTGCTCCATTGCCCTTTCTTTGCTCTAGGATCATCCTAGAGCAAAGTGAAGAGACCCGCTGGTGATTTTTTTTAAATTCTGACTTTAAATAGTGTTGCGCCTTGTCTACATCCACATCTTTTTTCACACATGACCAAATATATTGAATATTACAATTATTGTCTTTGAGTTACCTCTTGATATAACTGTCTTATGGGTACGTTTTTGCAAAAAAAGTTATGGCATATTAGGTTTCCTTATTGTTTTTCCCATTTATTGATTTAAAAAAGTATGGAGAGTGTGCTGGTATGCTCCTGTAGCCAATGTGATGCCATGTATAGGGAGGTCAATCTGGTGGTCATTGTGCTACCGTTGATTGACTGCCAGTTAGTCTGGGTGTGTGACCGTGCCATCCCGTACTGACTAAGAATAGGGACAGTGTTAGGTTAGTGTTAGGGAGGTCAATCCCACACCCCCATCCCAACCCAATCCTGAAAACAATCCCAATCCCACAGCCAGTCTGGGTGGGTGAAGCCAGCCATCCGCAAAGACTGGCTTAGAGTTAGGGACTAGAATAGGGACAGTGTTAGGGGCATGGCATCAAATTGACAGGAGTCACGCACACCTTTCGCTTCCCAATAATTACAATTCTTTATCTTTTGAAAAAAAATCAAAATGGAAGAATATTTATGTTGACTAAGAATGCGTTTAGATGCAGAGTGTGTTCCTTTGCGGTTGTATAGTTCTTTATGGTCTTGTATTGGTCATCTGAACTTGATGCGGTATAGACATAGGTGCAAATAGTCAAGTTTAGAGTCTTCTTGCAAATACAGGGGAGGAGAGGGGTGGCCGCCGGTGGGGGCAACCCATGTGCCTGCAGCATTTGCTTGGTGCACAGGTTGCTCCATTGCCCTTTCTTTGCTCTAGGATCATCCTAGAGGCAAAGTGAAGAGACCCGCTGGTGATTTTTTTTAAAATTCTGACTTTAAATAGTGTTGCGCCTTGTCTACATCCACATCTTTTTTCACACATGACCAAATATATTGAATATTGCAATTATTGTCTTTGAGTTATCTCTTGATATAACTGTCTTAATGGGTAAGTTTTTGCAAAAAAGGTTATGGCATATTAGGTTTCCTTATTGTTTTTTCCCATTTATTGGATTTAAAAAAGTATGGAGAGTGTGCTGGTATGCTCCTGTAGCCAATGTGATGCCATGTATGGGGAGGTCAATCTGGTGGTCCTTGTGGCTACCTTGATTGAATGCCCAGTTAGTCTGGGTGTGTGACCGTGCCATCCTGTACTGACTAAGAATAGGGACAGTGTTAGGTTAGTGTTAGGGAGGTCAATCCCACACCCCCATCCCAACCCCAATCCTGAAAACAATCCCAATCCCACAGCCAGTCTGGGTGGTGAAGCCAGCCATCCGCAAAGACTGGCTTAGAGTTAGGGACTAGAATAGGGACAGTGTTAGGGGCATGGCATCAAATTGACAGGAGTCACGCACACTTTTCACTTCCCAATAATTACAATTCTTTATCTTTTGAAAAAAAATTCAAAATGGAAGAATATTAATGTTGACTAAGAATGCGTTTAGATGCAGAGTGTGTCCCTTTGCGGTTCTATAGTTCTTTATGGTCTTGTATTGGTCATCTGAACTTGATGCGGTATAGACATAGGTGCAAATAGTCAAGTTTAGAGTCTTCTTGCAAATAAAGGGGAGGAGAAGGGGTGGCGCCGGTGGGGGCAACCCATGTGCCTGCAGCATTTGCTTGGTGCACAGGTTGCTCCATTGCCCTTTCTTTGCTCTAGGATCATCCTAGAGCAAAGTGAAGAGACCCCGCTGGTGATTTTTTTTAAATTCTGACTTTAAATAGTGTTCGCCTTGTCTACATCCACATCTTTTTTCACACATGACCCAAATATATTGATATTGCGATTATTGTCTTTGAGTTATCTCTTGATATAACTGTCTTATGGGTACGTTTTTGCAAAAAAAGTTATGGCATATTAGGTTTCCTTATTGTTTTTCCCATTTATTGATTTAAAAAAGTATGGAGAGTGTGCTGGTATGCTCCTGTAGCCAATGTGATGCCATGTATAGGGAGTCATCTGGTGGTCATTGTGCTACCGTTGATTGACAGCCAGTTAGTCTGGGTGTGTGACCGTGCCATCCCGTACTGACTAAGAATAGGGACAGTGTTAGGTTAGTGTTAGGGAGGTCAATCCCACACCCCCGATCCCAACCCCAATCCTGAAACAATCCCAATCCCACAGCCAGTCTGGGTGGTGAAGCCAGCCATCCGCAAAGACTGTCTTAGAGTTAGGGACTAGAATAGGGACAGTGTTAGGGGCATGGCATCAAATTGACAGGAGTCACGCACACCTTTCGCTTCCCAATAATTACAATTCTTTATCTTTTGAAAAAAAATCAAAATGGAAGAATATTTATGTTGACTAAGAATGCGTTTAGATGCAGAGTGTGTTCCTTTGCGGTTGTGATAGTTCTTTATGGTCTTGTATTGGTCATCTGAACTTGATGCGGTATAGACATAGGTGCAAATAGTCAAGTTTAGAGTCTTCTTGGCAAATACAGGGGAGGAGAGGGGTGGCGCCGGGTGGGGGGCAACCCATGTGCCTGCAGCATTTGCTTGGTGCACAGGTTGCTCCATTGCCCTTTCTTTGCTCTAGGATCATCCTAGAGCAAAGTGAAGAGACCCGCTGGTGATTTTTTTAAATTCTGACTTTAAATAGTGTTGCGCCTTGTCTACATCCACATCTTTTTTCACACATGACCAAATATATTGAATATTGCAATTATTGTCTTTGAGTTATCTCTTGATATAACTGTCTTATGGGTAAGTTTTTGCAAAAAAGGTTATGGCATATTAGGTTTCCTTATTGTTTTTCCCATTTATTGATTTAAAAAAGTATGGAGAGTGTGCTGGTATGCTCCTGTAGCCAATGTGATGCCATGTATGGGGAGGTCAATCTGGTGGTCCTTGTGCTACCTTTGATTGAATGCCAGTTAGTCTGGGTGTGTGACCGTGCCATCCTGTACTGACTAAGAATAGGGACAGTGTTAGGTTAGTGTTAGGGAGGTCAATCCCACACCCCCATCCCAACCCCAATCCTGAAAACAATCCCAATCCCACAGCCAGTCTGGGTGGTGAAGCCAGCCATCCGCAAAGACTGGCTTAGAGTTAGGGACTAGAATAGGGACAGTGTTAGGGGCATGGCATCAAATTGACAGGAGTCACGCACACTTTTCACTTCCCAATAATACAATTCTTTATCTTTTGAAAAAAAATCAAAATGGAAGAATATTAATGTTGACTAAGAATGCGTTTAGATGCAGAGTGTGTCCCTTTGCGGTTGTATAGTTCTTTATGGTCTTGTATTGGTCATCTGAACTTGATGCGGTATAGACATAGGTGCAAATAGTCAAGTTTAGAGTCTTCTTGCAAATACAGGGGAGGAGAGGGGGTGGCGCCGGTGGGGGCAACCCATGTGCCTGCAGCATTTGCTTGGTGCACAGGTTGCTCCATTGCCCTTTCTTTGCTCTAGGATCATCCTAGAGCAAAGTGAAGAGACCCGCTGGTGATTTTTTTAAAATTCTGACTTTAAATAGTGTTGCGCCTTGTCTACATCCACAATCTTTTTTCACACATGACCAAATATATTGATATTGCGATTATTGTCTTTGAGTTATCTCTTGATATAACTGTCTTATGGGTACGTTTTTGCAAAAAAAGTTATGGCATATTAGGTTTCCTTATTGTTTGTCCCATTTATTGATTTAAAAAAGTATGAAGAGTGTGCTGGTATGCTCCTGTAGCCAATGTGATGCCATGTATAGGGAGGTCAATCTGGTGGTCCTTGTGCTACCGTTGATTGACTGCCAGTTAGTCTGGGTGTGTGACCGTGCCATCCTGTACTGACTAAGAATAGGGACAGTGTTAGGTTAGTGTTAGGGAGGTCAATCCCACATCCCCATCCCAACCCCAATCCTGAAAACAATCCCCACAGCCAGTCTGGGTGGTGAAGCCAGCCATCCGCAAAGACTGGCTTAGAGTTAGGGACTAGAATAGGGACAGTGTTAGGGGCATGGCATCAAATTGACAGGAGTCACGCACACCTTTCACTTCCCAATAATTACAATTCTTTGTCTTTTGAAAAAATTCAAAATGGAAGAATATTTATATTGACTAAGAATGCGTTTAGATGCAGAGTGTGTCCCTTTGCGGTTCTATAGTTCTTTATGTTCTTGTATTGGTCATCTGAACTTGAATGCGGTATAGACATAGGTGCAAATATTCAAGTTTAGAGTCTTCTTGCAAATACAGGGGAGGAGAGGGGTGGCGCCGGTGGGGGCAACCCATGTGCCTGCAGCATTTGCTTGGTGCACAGGTTGCTCCATTGCCCTTTCTTTGCTCTAGGATCATCCTAGAGCAAATGTGAAGAGACCCGCTGGATTTGCATTTTTTTTAAAAATTCATGAACTTGAAATAGTGTTGCCCTTGTCTACATCCACATCTTTTTCACACATGACAAATATAGTGAATATTTGCCAATTATTGTCTTTGAGTTATCGCTTGATATAACTGGTTATGGGTACGTTTTTGCAAAAAAGTTATGCCATATTAGGTTTCCTTATTGTTGCTCCCATTTATTTGATTTAAAAAAGTATGGAGTGTGCTTGTAGCCTCCTGTAGGCCAATGTGATGCCAATGTATAGGGAGGTCAATCTGGTGGGTCCTTGTGCTACCGTTGATTGACTGCCAGTTAGTCTGGGTTGTGTGACCGTGCCATCCTGCAATACTGGACTAAGAATAGGGACAGTGTTAGGTTAGTGTTTAGGAGGTTCAAATCCACACCCCCCATCCCAACCCCAAATCTGAAAACAATCCAATCCCACAGCCAGTCTGCGGTGGTGAAGCTAGCATCCGCAAAGACTGTCTTAGAGTAGGACTAGAATAGGGACAGTGTTAGGGCATGCATCAAATTGACAGGAGTCACGCACCACCTTTCGCTTCCCAATAATACAATTCTTGATCTTTTCGGAAAAAAAATCAAAATGGAAGAAGTATTTATGTGTTGACTAAGAATGCGTTTAGATGCAGAGTGTTTCCTTTGCTGTTGTATATTCTTTATGTCTTGTATTGGTCATCTGAACTTTGATGCGCGTATAGACATAGGTGCAAATAGGTCAAGGTAGAGTCTTCTGCAAATACAGGGGAGGAGATGGGTGGCGCCGGTAGGGGGCAACCCATGTGCTGACAGCATTTGCTTGGTGCACAGGTTGCCTCCATTGCCTTTCTTTGCTCTAGGATATCCTAGAGCAAAGTGAAGAGACCCGCTGGTGATTTTTTTAAAATTCGACCTTTAAATAGGTGTTGCGCCTTGTCCTACATCCACAATTTTTTCACACATGACCAAATATATTGAATATTGCGAGTTATTGTCTTGATGTTATCTCTTGATATAACTGTCTTATGGGTACGTTTTGGCAAAAAAATAGTCTATGGCATATTAAGTTTCTTATTGTTTGTCCCATTTATTGATTTAAAAAAAGTAGGAAGAGTGTGAGCTGGTATGCTCTGTAGCCAAGTGATGCCCATGTATAGGAGGTTTTTTCCAAATCTGGGGTGGTCCTTGTGCTACGTTGATTGACTGCCAGTTAGTCTGGGGTGTGACCGTGCCATCCTGTTTTACTGACTAAGAATAGGACAGTTTAGGTTAGTGGTAGGAGGTCAATCCCACATCCCCATCCCAACCCCAATCCTTGGAAAACAATCCCAACAGCCAGGTCTGGGTGGTGAAGCCAAGCCATCCGCAAAGACTGGCCTTAGCATGTTAGGGACTAGGAAGAGGGACAGTGTTAGGGGCAGTGGCATCAAATTGACAGGAGTCACGGCACACCTTCACTTCCCAATAATACAATTCTTTGGTCTTTTGAAAAAAATTCAAAATGGAAGAATATTTATGTTGACTAAGAATGCGTGTAGATGGCAGAGTGTGTCCCTTTGCGGTTTTATAGGTTCTTTATGGTCTTGTATTGGTCATCTGAACTTGAGCCGGTATAGACATAGGTGCAAATAGTCAAGTTTAGAGTCTTCTTGCAAATACAGCGGAGGAGAGATGTTGGTGCCGGGGGCAAGGCCATGTGGCCTGCAGCATTGGCTTGGTGCACAGGTTGCTCCATTGCCCTTTCTGTGCTCTAGGATCATTCCTAGAGTAAAGTGATAGAGACCAGCTTTGGTGATTTTTTTAAAATTTCTGACTTAAATAGTGTTTGGGCCTTGTTTACCATCCACATGCTTTTTTCACACATGACCAAATTATATTGATAATTGCAATATTGTCTTGAGTTAATCTCTTGCATATAACTGTCTTATGTAAGTTTTTGCAAAAAAGGTTATTGCATATTAGGTTCCTTATTGTTTTTCCATTTATTGATTTAAAAAAGTATGAAGAGTGTGCTGGTATGCGCCTGTAGCCAATGTATGCCATGATATAGGGAGGTCAATCTGGTGTCCTTGTGCTACCGGATGACTGCCAGTTAGTCGGGTGTGTGACCGTGCCATCCTGCTACTGGACTAAGAAATAGGACAGTGTTTAGGTTGAGTGTTAGGGAGGTCAATCCCACACCCCCATCCCCAACCCCAATCCTGAAACAATCCCAATCCACAGCCAGTCTGGGTGGTGAAGCCAGCCATCCGCAAAGACTGTCTGTAGAAGTTAGGGGACTAGAATAGACGTGTTAGGGGCAGGGCATCAAATTGAACAGGAGTCACGCACACTGTGCCACTTCCCAATAATTACCAATTCTTTGAATCCTTTTTGAAAAAAATTCAAAATGGGAAGAATTTAATGTTGACTAAGAATGCGGTTAGATGCAGAGTGTGTCCCTTTGTGCGGTTGTATAGTTCTTTATGGTCTTGTATTGGTCACTGAACTTGATGCGGTAGAAATAGGTGCAATAGTCAAGTTTGGAGTCTTCTGGCAAATACAAGGGGGAGGAAGGGGTTTTGGCCGCCGGTGGGCGGCAAAACCATGTGCCTGCAGCATTTGCTGGTGCACAGTTGCTCCATTGCCCTTTTCTTGTGTCTAGGATCAGCCTAGAGCAAAAGTGAAAGAGACCCGCTGGTGATTTTTTTTAAATTCTGACTTTAAAATAGTGTTGCGCCTTGTCTACACCACATCTTTGGTTCACACATGACCAAATATAATTGAATATTACAAGTATTGTCTTGAGGTTACCTCTTGCATAGAACTGTCTTATGGCGTACGTTTTGCAAAAAAAGTTATGGCCATATTAGGTTCCTTATTGTTTTCCCATTTATTTGATTTAAAAAAGTATGGAGAGTGTGCTGTATTGCTCCTGTAGCCAATGTGATGCCAATTGTATAGGAGGTCAATCTGGTGGTCATGTGCTGACCGTTGATTGACTGCCAGTTAGTCTGGGTGTGTGACCCCGTTGCCATCCCCGTACTGACTAAGAATAGGCACAGTGTTAGGGTTAGTGTTTAGGGAGGTCAATCCACACCCCCATCAAACCCCAATCCTGAAAAACAATCCCAATCCCACACCAGTCTGGGTGTAGCCAGCCATCCGCAAAGAACTGTCTTAGATTAGGGACTAGAATAGCGGACAGTGTTAGGGGCATGGCATCCAAATGGACAGGAGCACGCACACCTTTCGCTTCAATAATTTAACAATTCTTTATCTTTTTCGAAAAAAAAAATCAAAATGAGAAAGAATATTTATGTTGACTAAAGAAAATGCGTGGAGATGCAGAGTGTGTTCCTTTGCGGTTGTATATTCTTTATGGTCTTGTATGGTGTCATCTGGAACTGATGCGCGGTATAACATAGGGTGCAAATAGTCAAGTTTAGAGTCTTCTTGCAATACAGGGGAGTGAGAGGGGTGCGCCGTGGGGGCAACCCATGTGCCTGCAAGCATTTCGTGGTGCACAGGTGCTCCATTGCCCTTTCTTTGCTCTAGGATCATCTAGAGCAAAGTGAAGACGACCCGCTGGTGATTTTTTTAAAATGCTGACTTTAAATAGTGTTGCCGCCTTGTCTACATCCACATCTTTTGTTTCCACACATGACCAAAATATATTTGAATATTGCAATTGATTGTCTTTGAGTTATCTCTTGATATAACTGTCTTATGGGTAAGTTTTGCAAAAAAGGTTATGCATATTAGGTTTCCTTATGTTTTTCCCATTTATGATTTAAAAAAAGTATGAGAGTGTGCTGCGTATGCTCCTGTAGCCAATGTGGCCATGTATGGGAGGTCAATCGGGTGGGTCCTTGTGCTACCTTTATTGAAATGCCAGTTAGTCTGGGTGTGTGGACCGTGCCATCCTGTACTAACTAAGAATAGGGACAGTTGTTAGGTTAGTTGTTAGGAGTCAATCCCACACCCCCATCCCAACCCCAATCCTGAAAACAATCCCAATCCCACAGCCAGTCTGGGTGGTGAAGCCAGCCATCCGCAAAGACTAGGCAATTAGAGTTAGGACTAGAATAGGCGACAGTGTTAGGGGCATTGGCATCAAATGACAGAAGGCAACGCACAACTTTCACTTCCAATAATTACAATTCCTTAGCTTTTGAAAAAAAATTCAAAATGGAAAGAATATTAATGTTGACGAAGAATGCGTTTAATGCAAGTGTGTCCCTTTTGCGGTTGTTATAGTTCTTTATGGTGCTTGTATTGTCATCTGACACTTGATGCGGTATAGACATAGGCAAATATCAAGTTTAGGAGTCTTCTTGCAAATTACAGGGAGGAAGAGGGGTGGCGCCGTGGGCCAAACCCCCATGTGCCTGCAGCTTTGCTTGGTGCACAGGTTGCCTCCATTTCCCTTTCTTTGCTCTAGGATCATCCTAGAGCAAAGTGAAGAGGACCCGCTGTTTGATTTTTTTAAAATTCTTGACTTTTAAATAGTTTGCGCCTGTCTACATCCACATCTTTTTTCACACATGACAAATATATTGAAGTATTGCGATTATTGTCTTTGAGTTATCTCTTGATATAACTGTCTTATGGGTACGTTTTTGCAAAAAAGTATGGCATATTTAGGTTTCCTTATTGATTTGTTCCCATTTATTGATTTAAAAAAGTATGAAGGAAGTGTGCTGGTATGCTCCTGTTAGCCAATGTGATGCCATGTATAGGGAGGTCAATCTGGTGGTCCTTGTGGCTACCGTTTGATTGACTAGCCCAGTTAGTTTACTGAGGTGTGTGACCGTGCCATCCTGTTACTGACTAAGAATAGGGACAGTGTTAGGTTAGTGTTAGGGAGGTGCATCCCACATCCCCATCCAAACCCCAATCTGAAAACAAATCCCACAGGCCAAGTCTGGGTGCGTGAAGCCAGCCATCCGCAAAGACTGGCGTAGAGTTAGGGACTTTAGACACTACTAATTAATGATTCCTTAATGAAATTATGTTTCCGCTACTAATTAATAACTCGTTAACTAAATGATGGTTCCATGACTAATTAATAAATCTTTAACAGAATGCTTTTTCCAAAACGAATTAATAACTCATTAACCAAATGATGTTTCCACTACCAATTAATAACTCGTTAACTAAATAATGCTTTCCACTACTAATTAATGACTCGTTAATGTTTCCACTACTAATTAATAAAATTGTTAACTAAACTATGTTTTCCACTACTAATTAATAACTCGTTAACTAAATGATGTTTCCATGACTAATTAATAACTCGTTAATGGAATGCTTTTTCCAATACTAATTAAAAACTCATTAACTGAATGATTTTCCATGACTAATTAATAACATCGTTAACGGAATGCTTTTTTCAATTATAATTAATAACTTGATAACTAAATGATGTTTCCATGACTAATTAATAAATTGTTAATAGAATTATGTTTTCTACTACTAATTAATAACTCGTTAACGGAATGCTTTTTTTAATACTAATTAATAACTAGTTAACTAAATGATGTTTCCATAACTAATTAATAAATTGTTAACTTAATTTTGTTTTCCACTACAAATTATTAACTCGTTAACTAAATGATGTTTCCATGACTAATTAATAAATCTTTAACAGAGTGCTTTTTCCAAAACTAATTAATAACTCATTAACCAAATGATGTTTCCACTACCAATTAATAACTCGTTAACTAAATAATGCTTTCCACTACTAATTAATGACTCGTTAATGTTTCCACTACTAATTAATAAAATTGTTAACTAAACTATGTTTTCCACTACTAATTAATAACTCGTTAACTAAATGATGTTTCCATGACTAATTAATAGCTCGTTAATGGAATGCTTTTTCCAATACTAATTAAAAACTCATTAACTGAATGATTTTTCCATGACTAATTAATAACTCGTTAACGGAATGCTTTTTTTTAATAATTAATAACTTGTTAACTAAATGATGTTTCTATGACTAATTAATAAATTGTTAATTGAATTATGTTTTCTACTACTAATTAATAACTCGTTAACGGAATGCTTTTTTTAATACTAATTAACAACTCATTAACTGAATGATGTTTCCACTACTAATTAATAAATTGTTAACTGAATTTTGTTTTCCACTACAAATTATTAACTTGTTAACTAAATGATGTTTCCATGACTAATTAACTTGTTAACAGAATTCTTTTTCCAATACTAATTAATAACTCATTAACTGAATGATGTTTCCACTACTAATTAATAACTTGTTAACTAAATAATTCTTTCCACTACTAATTAAAAACTCGTTAACTGAATGGTGTTTCCACTACTAATTAATGACTCCTTAACAAAATTATGTTTCCACCACTTATTCATAAATTGTTAACTGAATTTTGTTTTTCCACTACAAATTATTATTTTGTTAACTAAATTATGTTTCCATGACTAATTAATAACCGTAAATGGAATGCTTTATCCAATACTAAGGGCTCTTACACATGAGCGTTTTTACCTGCGCTCCCCTGCGTTCCGTTTTTTCGGCGTTCAGACCGCAGGGGAGCGCAGGAATAGACGCATGTCATTATTTTCAAATGGGGCTGTAACCCACACAGGCGCATGTAGGCGCCGAACGCAGGTTGAGACGCAACATGCTGCACTTTTCCTGCGTTCGGCGCCTACACGCGCCTGTGTGAGTACAGCCCCATTTGAAATAATGAAATGCATCTATTCCTGCGCTCCCCTGCGGCTAAACGCCGAAAAACGGAACGCAGGGGAGTGCAGGTAAAAACGCTCATGTGTAAGAGCCCTAATTAATAATTCGTTAACTAATGATGTTTCCATGACTTATAATAACTCATTAATGGAATGCTTTTCCAATACTAATTAATAATTAATTAACTGAATGATGTTTCTACTACTAATTAATAACTCGTTAACGGAATGCTTTTTCCAAATTATAATTAATAACTTGTTAACTAAATGATGTTTCCATGACTAATTAATAAATTGTTAATTGAATTATGTTTTCCACTACTAATTAATAACTCGTTAACAAAATGATGTTTCCATGACTAATAATAATTCGTTAACAGAATGCTTTTTAATTCTAATTAATAACTCGTTAACTAAATGATGTTTCCATGACTAATTTATAACTTGTTAACTAAAAAATGCTTTCCACTACTAATTAATAACTCCTTAACTGAATGGTGTTTCCTCTACTAATTAATAACTCGTTAACGGAATGCTTTATCCAATACTAATTAATAACTCGTCAACTAAATGATGTTTCCATGACTAATTAATAACTCGTTAACGGAATGCTTTTTCCAATTCTAATTAATGATTCATTAACTGAATGATGTTTTCACTACTAACTAATAACTTGTTAACTAAATAATGCTTTCCAATACTAATTAATAACTCGTTAACTAAATGATGTTTCCATGACTAATTAATAACTTGTTAACTAAATAATGCTTCCACCACTAATTAATAACACGTTAACTGAATGGTGTTTCCACTACTAATTGATGATTCCTTAACGAAATTATGTTTCCATGACTAATTATTATCTCGTTAATGGAATGCTTTTCCAATACTAATTAATAACTAGTTAACTAAATGATGTTTCCATGACTAATTAATAACTCATTAACAGAATGCTTTTTCCAATTATAATTAATAACTCGTTAACTAAATGATATTTCCATGACTAATTAATATATTGTTAATTGAATTATGTTTTCCACTACTAATTAATAACTCGTTATCTAAATGATGTTTCCATGACTAATTAATAACTTGTTAACGGAATGCTTTTTTCAATACTAATTAATAATTCATTAACTGAATGATGTTTCCACTACTAATTAATAACTTGTTAACTAAATAATGCTTTCCACTACTAATTAATAACTCGTTAACTAAATGATGTTTCCATGACTAATCAATAACTCGTTAACGGAATGCTTTTCCAATTGTAATTAATAATTCATTAACTGAATGATGTTTTCACTACTAATTAATAACTTGTTAACTAAATAATGCTTTCCACTACTAATTAATAACTCGTTAACCAAATGATGTTTCCATGACGAATTAATAACATGTTAACTAAATAATGCTTCCACCACCAATTAATAACGCGTTAACTGAATGGTGTTTCCACTACTAATTAATGATTCCTTAACAAAATGATGTTTCCATGACTAATTAATATTTCGTTAATGGAATGCTCTTTTCAATACTAATTAATAACTTGTTAACTGAATGATGTTTTCATGACTAATTAATAACTCATTAACAGAATGCTTTTTCCAATTATAATTAATAACTTGTTAACTAAATGATGCTTTCCACTACTAATTAATAACTCGTTAACTAAATGATGTTTCCATGACTAATTAATAACTCATTAACAGAATGCTTTTTCCAATTGTAATTAATAATTCATTAACTGAATGATGTTTTCACTACTAATTAATAACTTGTTAACTAAATAATGCGTTCCACTTCTAATTAATAACTCGTTAACTAAATGATGTTTCCATGACTAATCAATAACTCGTTAACGGAATGCTTTTATCAATTGTAATTAATAATTCATTAACTGAATGATGTTTTCACTACTAATTAATAACTTGTTAACTAAATAATGCTTTCCACTTCTAATTAATCACTCGTTAACCAAATGATGTTTCCATGACGAATTAATAACTTGTTAACTAAATAATGCTTCCACCACCAATTAATAACGCGTTAACTAAATGATGTTTCCATGACTAATTAATAACTCGTTAACAGAATGCTTTTTTAATTCTAATTAATAACTCATTAACTAAATGATGTTTCCATGACTAATTTATAACTTGTTAACTAAAAAACTGCTTTCCACTACTACTTAATAACTCCTTAACTGAATGCTTTTTCCAATTATAATTAATAACTTGTTAACTAAATGATGTTTCCATGACTAGTTAATAAATTGTTAATTGAATTGTTTTCCACTACTAATTAATAACTCGTTAACTAAATGTTGTTTCCACCACTAATTAATAACTCGTTATCTAAATGATGTTTCCATGACTAATTAATAACTCATTAACTGAATGCTTTTTTTAATACTAATTAATAACTAGTTAACTAAATGATGTTTCCATGACTAATTAATAACTTCTTAACTAAATAATGCTTTCCACTACTAATTAATAACTTGTTAACTAAATTATGTTTGCATGACTAATTAATAACTCGTTAATGGAATGCTTTTTTCAATACTAATTAATAATTCATTAACTGAATGATGTTTCCACTACTAATTAATAACTTGTTAACTAAATAATGATTTCCACTACTAATTAATAACTCGTTAACTAAATGATGTTTCCATGACTAATTAATAACTCGTTAACGGAATGCTTTTTCCAATTGTAATTAATAATTCATTAACTGAATGATGTTTTCACTACTAATTAATAACTTGTTACCTTAATAATGCTTTCCACTACTAATTAATAACTTTTTAACTGAATGATGTTTTTAATACTAATTAATAACTCATTAGCTGAATGATGTTTTTCCACTACTATTTAATACGTTGTTAAGTGAATGATGTTTCTGCTACTAATTAATAAATTGTTAACTGAATTATGTTTTACACTACTAATTAATAACTAGTCAACTGAATGATGTTTTTCACTACTAATCAATAACTCGAATGCTGTTTCCAATACTAATTAATAACTCATTAACTGAATGTTTTCCACTACTATTTTAATACGTTGTTAACTGAATGATGTTTCGGTTACTAATTAATAACTTGTTAACTGAATGATTTTTTCACTACTAATTAATAACTTGTTAACGGAATGCTTTTTCCAATACTAATTAATAACTCATTAACTGAATGATGTTTTTCCACTACTATTTAATACGTGATAAATAATGCTTTCCACTACTAATTAATAACTCGTTAACTGAATGGTGTTTCCACTACTAATTAATGATTCCTTAACAAAATAATGTTTCCACTACTCAATAATAAATTGTTAACTAAATAATGCTTTCCACTACTAATTAATAACTCATTAACTGAATGGTGTTTCCACTACTAATTAATGACTCCTTAACGAAATGATGTTTCCACTACTAATTAATAACTCCTTAACTGTATGTTTCCACTACTAATTAATAAATTAACTGAATTATGTTTTCCACTATTAATTAATAACGCGTTAACTAAATGATGTTTCCACTACTAATTAATAAATTGTTAACCGAATTATGTTTTACACTACTAATTAATAACTAGTCAACTGAATGATGTTTTTCACTACTTATTAATAACTTGTTAACGGAATGCTTTTTCCAATACTAATTAATAACTCATTAACTGAATGATGTTTTTCCACTACTATTTAATACGTTGTTAACTGAATGATGTTTCTGCTAATAATTAATAACTTGTTAACTGAATGATTTTTTCACTACTAATTAATAAATAAATAATGCTTTCCACTACTAATTAATAACTCGTTAACTGAATGGTGTTTCCACTACTAATTAATGACTCCTTAACAAAATAATGTTTCCAATACTCAATAATAAATTGTTAACTGAATTATGTTTTCCACTACTAATTAATAACTCGTTCACTAAATGATGTTTCCATGACTAATTAATAACTTGTTAACTAAATAATATTTTCCACTACTAATTAATAACTCATTAACTGAATGGTGTTTCCACTACTAATTAATGACTCCTTAACGAAATGAAATGATGTTTCCACTACTAATTAATAACTCCTTAACTGCATAATGTTTCCACTACTAATTACTAAATTATTAACTGAATTATGTTTTCCACTACTAATTAATAACTTTTAACTAAATAATGCTTTCTACTACTAATTAATAAGTCGTTAACTAAATGATGTTTCCATGACTAATTAATAACTCGTTAACTGAATGATGTTTCCACTACTAAGTAATAACTAGACAACTGAATGATGTTTTTAACTACTAATTAATAACTTGTTAACTGAATGATGTTTTTAATACTAATTAATAACTCATTAGCTGAATGATGTTTTTCCACTACTATTTAATACGTTGTTAAGTGAATGATGTTTTTGCTACTAATTAATAACTTGTTAACTGAATGATGTTTCCACTACTAATTAATAATTTGTTAACTGAATGATATTTCCACGACTACTTAATAACTTGTTAACTGAATGACTTTTCCACTACCAATTATTAACTTATTAACAGAATGATGTTTCCACTACTAATTAATAACTCGTTAACTAAATGATGTTTCCTAACTTGTTACCTGAATTATGTTTTCTACTACTAATTAATAACTTATTAACTGAATGATGTTTCTGCTACTAATTAATAACTCAATAACTGAATGTTTTCCACTACTAATTAATTCATTGACTGAATGATGTATCCATGACTAATTAATAACTTGTTAACTGATGTTTTCCACTACTAATTAATGTATCTATGTATGTATGTATATTCCTTTTGTATTGTGCTCTTGAGGGCAAAGCACTGTACAGCAAAACAATAAATTAGTAGTAACAAACAAGGCGTCATTGAAATGAAAAGTAACAATAAGTGCATTATTAGAAATACAATTAACATAAATATAAAATATAATTACAATACAGGTAAGTGCTCAGTGTCAAGGAGACAAAAGGATGGAGGACCCTACACCATAGGGCTTACAGTCTAAATGGGAGGGTAACATACAGACACAATTTGCTGGGGTATTAAAGTGCTGTAGATTACAGTTTGTTACACTGTCATTTACAAACCAGTTCCCAGTTCAGGTATTATCCAGGTGCTTCCAGAGGTAGTCTTTGAGTTTTGTTTTAAAAACACTGAAGGAGGATTTTAGGAATGGCATTCCAAATATAAGGAGTCGCAAGAGAGAAGGGTTGGTATGGGAAACTGCAGTAGTAATGGGGGGGTGCAACCAAGTGGTTGCTCTGAGAGCAGCAGAGGTTTCGGCCAGGAACATATAGAGAGACAAGGGATTAGGTGTAGTGAGGTGCAGAGGAATGAAGGGTTTTAAAGGTTATGAGGAAGAAGGTATTCTTTGTTTTATAGGAACCCATAATAAGGACTTGTGCTGGGAAGGGCCTTTTGGATGAGAGGAGGATAATTCTGACAGCAGTGTTTAAATACAGACTGTAGAGAGGAGAGATGGCAGTTAGGGAGGGCAGTAAGTAGAAGGTTACAGTGATCTAGTTGGGATAGGATGAGAGCATGCATAAACGTTTTAGACGTATCATGCAAAAGGAAGGGATGGATTTTGGCATTATTGTATAAGAAAAAGTGGTGTTAATATAACTAGAGAAGGAGAGAGGCGTCAAAGATTACTCCCAGACATTGAGCTGAGTTTACAGGGTTAATGAGCATGCCATCAATAGAGATAGTAAAAAGGGGAGTAGGACTAGGCTTAGGTGGAAAGATGATTAGTTCGGTTTTTGTTAGGTTGATTTTGAGGTGGTGCTGGTTCATCCAATTTAAGATAGCTAGGAGACAGTTAGAGATTTGAGCCTCTGTTTCCGCTGTTAATGAAGGGGTGGATAAATATATTTGGGTATCATCAGCATACAGATGATAATTAAAGCCAAATGATCAGATGAGCTCTCCCAAAGATAGAGTGTACAGGGAGAACAATAGCGGACCAAGTACAGAGCCTTGCGCACCCCCACATTAAGTGGAACTGGAGATGAGGTTTTGTTAGCAAAGGACACAGTAAATGATTGGTTAGAAAGGTAAAAAGAAAGCCAAGATGCAGCCTGGTTATGGATGTCAAGTGAATACAGAGTCTGCATCTGGAGAGAGTGGTCAACCGTATCAAATGCAAATGATAGGTCAAGGAGGATAAGGATGGAGAAGTGACCTTTGGCTTTGGCAACCTGAAGATCTTTTGTAACTCTGCACATAGCAGTCTCAGTAGAGTGAGCAGGCCGGAAACCAGATTGCAGAGGGTCTAACAGATCATGGGTGTGTAGAAAGTCAGTAATATGTGAGAACACAATACGTTCTAAGAGTTTAGAGGAAGTGGTAGAAGTGAGACAGGATGGTAATTTGACAGACAGGATGGGTCAAGTGTGGCCTTTTTAAGAGTAGGTTTGACACAGGCATGTTTGAAAGGAGAAGGAAAGGTTCCAGAAGCTAGAGTGGAATTGAAGATGTGAGTAAGTGGTGGCCTAAGCTCTGCAATAAAGTGTTTGAGCAGAGAAGAAGGCATAGGGTCAAGGGGGCAAGTTGTGATTGGGGAGGACAAGAGAAGCTTGGAGACTTCAGACATTGTTACCGGAGGGAAGGAATTAAGATATGCAGAAGGGGGCATAGGAAGGAGGAGCTGGTTTGCATTAGTAGAGGTAGGGAACTGATTGAGGATGGACTCTACTTTATCAGTAAAGTCCTGAGGAAATTGTGTCTGGTTGAGTGATACTGTTGATGACAGATGGAGAAGGGTATTGAATAGAGAAAACAGTCGTCATGGGTTGCATTTGTGATTGTTTATAAGGGAACTGTAGTACTCTTGGTTGGCCTTTGACAAAGCAGAATTGAGGCAGGATGGTAGAAATTTATAGTGAATAAAGTCTGCTTGCATATGGGATTTCTTCCACATACGTTCAGCAGATGAGCACAGGAGCGTAAGAATCTGGTTTGTGAGAGGGGTGGCATTGGTGGGGGTGACCCATGTGCCTGCTTCACTTGCTTGGCACACAAGTCGCTCCATTGCTCTCTTCCCGGAGCAAAGTGAAGGGACCTGCTGGCAATTTTTTTACTTCTGACTTTAAATAGTGTTGCACCTTGTCTACATCCATATCTTTTTTTACATATGACCAAATATATTGAATATTTTAATTATTGTCTTTGATTTATCTCTTGATATTACTGTTTTTTTCAAAAAAGGTTATTGCATATCAGGTTTTCTTATTTGTTTTTCCCATTTATTGATTTAAAAAAGTATGGAGAGTGTGCTGTTATGCTCCTGTAGCCAATGTGATGCCATGTATAGGGAGGTCAATCTGGTGGTCCTTGTGCTACCGTGGATTGACTGCCAGTTAGTCTGGGTATGTGACCGTGCCATCCTGTACTGACTAAGAATAGGGACAGTGTTAGGTTAGTGTTAGGGAGGTCAAACCCACACCCCCAATCCTGAAAACAGTCCCAATCCCACAACTAGTCTGAGTGTTAAGGGCATGGCATCAAATCGACAGGCGACACACAATTTCAGTTCCCCAAAAAAAGAAATTCTAAAAAAAATCAAGAATTATGTAGGGTTATGGTAACTAAGAATGCATTTAGATGCAGAGAATGTCCTTCAGAGGTTTCTATAGTACCATATGTTCTTGTGGTGGTCATTTGAACATTATGCTGTGTGGACATATGTGCAAATAAAATAAAAAACATTTTTTGGAGACCCACTTGTTGTGTTTATTCCATATAGCTCAACATGACACCTAATTGCACACCATATACAATGTTTCAGGGTGGCATATAACCGAATCCCTTCAGCAGGTATAAATTAACACTATGATCCATGGTAATGCTGCCTGCTATTGTCCATTTCAGAAAATTTCCATATGTTGCAAATCCAAAATAAGTTCATATAGCATATTTATCCCAAGTGATTTTCTTACAATGATTAAATTATATATATATTTAAAAAAAAGGTTATCTATTAACTTGGGATTTTTCTAACTTTTCTAATTGTATTTTATATCCTTTTTTTTATTTTATTTGAATGAAATAAGGTAAATGTTCTGTGATACAGTACACCATAATAAATAACACCTAAAATATTCATTCAAACCTATGTTTGCCATATTTAATTTCCTGATCCAGAACAATTCTCTCTGCAAAAGCTTACAAGCAGTGTCTCCCTCTGGCATGATCACTTGCTCCAAAATCTTCCTTCATAATCACATTGTGTCTGGACTTAGAGAAATGCCTACTGACACTAGCGTTACTTTTTACTCCGTTTTTATATTGCTCCTGTGTTCATTTAAACGTATCCTTATTTGCCTGCTAGTTTGTCCTACGTAGGCCAAGCCGCATGGGCATTTTAAGAGGTAAATAACATTTCTTGAGAGGCATGTATAATACCCTTTCAACCTAATATTGTAACCTTGCGAAGGGTGAGTAATATCAGACCCCTAAATGATACCATTACAGTTTTGGCAGGACATGCATGGAAAAGTGCCATAGTGTGGGGTGCCTAAAACCGTTGTTTAAGGACTGATGACGTTACCCAAATTCTTTCCCTTCCTGTATGCAAAAAGGAGCTGTGTATCTAAATATTTATTGTTGGAATCACTGTTTTGTAGCATTGGCTATTACCTTTTATAATGTTTTTAATAGCTTTACAGCGTGTGTCATAAGGTCTTAAGAATAATTACGCTGCTTCATCCAGGGCAATGAAAGGACAAAAGGACGAGTCTATGGAACCATATACATAATGTGACTCTGATATTTGCGGCTACTGATTCAGAATTGCTTTTCTGTATTGTCTTACCTGTAGGAATACATGATTTGTCCAAAATCCCCCTGATTGATCATTTCAAGTTTAAAGGGTGGCCCAGCTGTGCTGCACTTTTGATATTAGCTGAGCCCCCCTTGAGCAGACACTGAAGCAGCCAAATGGAGCTGAACTCGCAGAAGGGAGCTGCCCACCAATATTTTTTTTTTAACTTGTGGGGGCCCTGACCACTTTTTTTTTTACTTGTGTAGCCCTGTCCACCAATGTTGTTTCACCTTATATGTGGAGCCCTGATGTAGGAGGCTTGTGTAGGAGGCCTGGCCTACATTGTCATACTGGCCAATAATGGTTATTTTTTTACCAAGGGATTAAACCAAGAGGCTCTTAATTGTTAATTATAAATGTAAATTCTAAAACTAAATGCAATTTATGTTAGCGTATGCACCTCCTTAAGGAGCCTACCTTGACGTGGTGGCAGGCTTAATACTTCATTGGCCAAAAGTGCTTTTATTGTTTAGCTCTCGTGTCTGTGTGGAGTTTCTACTGTGGGATGAGGTGGGCAGGGCCTATGGCCAGGCCTGGGAGTCAAAATAGGCCTTGCCATTCCAAGTACACAGAGGCCCAAACAGCACTCTACCAGCCCAAACTGCCCCCTACCAGCCCACTATATGGTAACTTTCTATTGAACCATACAGCAGCCCCTCTAGCAGAACCCACAGATTGCCAGTCCGGGCCTGCCTATGGCAGGGTGGGCAGGACCTGGAAAATGTTGTCTTGACACCAGTTTCTCTCGTGAGCCCACACTGCTCCAGTCTACTGTCCAACCCTACATAAGCTTCCTGAATTTTACATGTCATGAGACTATATAGGAAACTGTCCTTGTTAAGGGTTCAGATTTGGTCCTGCCAGGACCTTAGGAACCAAGCCTCTATTTTGCAGTATTTGGTTGAATCCTGAATGCCTGACTAACCAAATGTTAAAGGGATTCTGCCATGGAAAACGTGTCTCTCCAGCACAATCATGCATTGAAATCTCATCAGTTTCACTGAAACAATAGCTGAAAGCAGTCCCATTGTGAAATGCTGGCTCTTTCTGAAAGCACAGGATCAGACACAATGACTATTGGTTTTATTTATTAAGAATACTTTTTTAAATGGTAGAATGAATTATTTGCTATGTACAAAGTGTAGTTTAGTTGTAAAACCACACCATAAAAATCATGACAGAAGCCCTTTAATATTAGACTGCTGGACAGCTGAAGATAATCATTTTTTGGGAAGGGGACAGGGGGAAGTTGCTGTTAGGGTATTTGATATGTCATTTGGAGTCCAGCACTGACAATTAGTAAATTAGTGGATTTGGGCCATTCTTATTCTACTGGAAAGCCACAACCATGTACCACCTATACTCCTGAAGAAGCCATTCAAGTGGAAACACGTAGGGAAACATAGGTGGACGGTGGTGAGAGTAGCTCCGACCGCTCCCTCCATAGACAGGCAGGTTGCACCATCCAGGAAAGGAAGGGAGGGGGGCAGGCTACTGTGGCTTGCTAATTGCTAAAATGTAAAGGCGTTTATAACATTCCGATTTTGGTTTTGTACTGAAAGACTGCAAAAGGTGGACAGATGGTAGAGCTTTGTGTTTTTATGGACACGGTCCAACACTGCGCTAATAAATGCAGTGGGTGTGTTGAGTTGTGGTGAATTGGTCACATATGGTGCGTTTTAGATTTTAACTATTTTCCTCATTAAAAGTTATATTTTAAGTAAGTGTGTGGGATCAAAGTTTAAAGTTGTCACTTGAAGTGACTTGAGTTGCTGTGAGTTAAAGGACTAACGCTCACACTATCTGGGTGCTATGTTCCAACTCCAGTTGTTTCTAATAATTTGATACCTAACATAATAACAACTTACTACCATATCGTTTTTACATTTTTATTCTACACCATATTGGCCAAGGGCAACAAGATCATATTGTAGTTTAAATTCCAAAATGGGGAGCTGCATAAGAAAAAAAAATATTAAAAAAACCATTGTAAGACCAATTACAATTCGTCTTAAGTTGGCCATACAGGTGGTCATATATGGACCGGCATATTATTGCCTCAATGGGGCCCCATCAATGGGCCTGCCTGACTGATATCTTGCCCAAAAATTGGCAGCTATCTATCTGGCAAATTTAAAATTTCCATTGGGAATAGGAGTGTATCAGCTGGTTGATATGGTCCTCGCCCTGATGCCCTGCGTTATTTTGATTGTGATCCAAATGTCAGCCTGTTGAAAAAAACACGGGTTCAGCTTGCTTGTTGCATGAAGATTGATAAAGGGCACCTTTTAAAAAGTAGCATGCCTCAGGCCTAGAGGTGGGACAGGAAATTAATTCACTTTCCATTCTGCACTTTCTAGATGTCTCTAATATCCTCTCATTCCCCTCCCTTCTCAACATCTAATTGTGTAGCCTGTGCATGGCCATATGGCACATAAGATATTAGGATGATGCAAAGTTTGCCTTAATAACAGTGTTCATGAAATGGAACCTACTTGCTTGCTATGATTGTGAATTCCAAAACTGAAGGAAACAGGATTTAAATAATTTATATAGTTTAAGTAAAGTTTATTTTGCTTGGCAAACAGTAAAAATGAATTGGGAATTATTTCTTACAGTAGCAGGTTCCCTTTAATGTCCTGTCTGACATCTCAGTAATCCAGGTGCAGAATCTGTTAAGTGTTACAGTTTGCTACGTGAGTTGATACATTTCTCAGAAGCATCTGTGGGAATACAAGCAACTATTGTATCTATTATATCCATAGCCTTTCATGAAACTCAGATATTGTACTTAGCAGGGCCAAAGATAAGGAATATAGCAACTAATGTATCAATTTAGAACAGTTTACAGAGTCTGATCCCCTCTCAGAGCTGCCACAAATAGTAAATAGCAATTGAAAAAAAAGTCGATTTCTGAACTATCTGAAAACAACTGAATTGAAAAAAATGTTGGAAGCAGAACAACCTGCCAAGGTTTATTCTTATTCACTTTGTTCCTGGGCAATAAACGATACTCAAAATCTCAATTGTCTACTGTTTTAACAAACAAATAATATATACAGACTTTTGGGGGGTTCAATGAATCACACACCCAGTATATAGCATCAATTTATCTAAAGGTTCAGTAACGCTAAACTGGAAGCACATAGCATATAACATTATCTTTATGTAGATAAACACAACAGTCCTCCTGCAGGTATGGATTCTCCACCAAGCATTCTCACACTGGGTTAATGGGCTGAAGATTGTGTTTATAATGGTTATTCCTGGGATCTTCCAGCCATTCCACTTCATGGTTTGAAGGCTGTATGCTCAGTGCACTCGCTGGCACATACACGCAGCAAAAATCTGGAGGAAAACAAGAAAAAAACCTTTATAACACAATCTCAAGGAAGAATTTAATGTGAAACATGAATGTTTCACAGTAATGTATTTTAGTTCACAGGGATATGGTCCATATTTCACAATACCACTGCCATATTCAGTATGAGGAAAGTGGATTAATATTTTTGCAAAATATATTTTTCACAGCTACACTGCTAGTTTGGGGAAGAAAGAGAAAGCACGGAATAGTAAAAGGGCAGAAAACTAAGAAAAGGCAAAGGATAATGGCATACCAGAAAGAAAACAAAATGGGAGAAAGAGGAGGAGGTGAACATCAGTGGATAAAAAAAAAAGGAAATGTAGAGAGAAGAGACTAAATATGAATTAAAAAAGCAATACCAAAAATAGCGAAAACAAAAAAAATGGAGTTGATAAGATGGGGAGAAAAAAGGAAAAGGGAGATAAAATAAAAAAGGAAGGAAGAAAAAGAAAATAAGTTAAGGATGATTTTATATGACTATTACTAGAAGCTGCGTATATGACAAAGGAAGAGCAGAAGAGGAAAGGTTCAGAGTAATATGTGTGAGAGAAATAATAGAGTAAGAGGAAAAAGTACATAAAGCAAAATTTGTTTTAAAAATATAGAAGTGAAAATACAGTAAGAAGAGCAAAATTAGAGAACATAGGAATTAATGTTCCTCATATTTTCACAACTGTTATAATTTTTGGGCCTGTGCCCCAATTCCTTCAGCACCTAGCATTGTCCCTGACTGAAGAAACAGTAGAGTTTAAAAAAAAACCCAAAAAGATTAGAATCAGCAAAATTGTACAGCTGTCACTGCAGGACTCTTCTTCCAGTTGGACAGATAAGAAGAATGGGGTCAGACAGTGTTTAAGGGTGACCTTCAGTCTGTGGTTTATCACACCTAAAGGGGTTGTTCACCTTGAAATTTGCTTTTAAAATAATGTAGAGTGTGATATTCCGAAACTATTCACAATTGGTTTTCATTTTTTATTATTTGTGATTTTTAACTTATTTAGCTTTTTATTCAGCAGCTCTCCAGTTTGCAGTTTCAGCAATCTGGTTGCTAGGGTCCAAATTTCTCTAGCAACCATGCATTGATTGGAATAAGAGACTGGAATATGAATAGGAGAGGGCCTGAACAGTACGACTGTTAATAAAAAAAATGAATAAAAAATGAAAATCATATGTGAATTGTCTCAAAATCACTCTCTACATCACACTAAGCATTAACTCAAAGGCAAACAACCACTCTAAAGAAAGGGGTGCTGCTCTATATTGTAACATAGTCAGTAAGGTTGAAAAAAGACATACGTCCATTAAGTTCAACCTTTTAGTTTTTTTTCTTTTTTAATCTACCTAACTGCTAGTTGCTGCTAGGCAAAAAAAACCCATCTGAAGCCTCTCCAATCTGCCTCAGAGGGGAAAAAATTCCTTCCTGACTCCAAAATGGCAATCGGACTAGTCCCTGGATCAATTTGTACTATGAGCCATCTCCCATAACCCTGTATTCCCTCACTTGCTAAACACCATCCAACCCCTTCTTAAAGCTATCTAATGTATCAGCCTGTACAACTGATTCAGGGAGAGAATTATATATATATATATATATATATATATATATATATATATATATATATATATATATATATATATATATATATATATATATATATATATATATATATATATATATATATATATATATATATAATATATTTATATATATTTTCATCTCCACCGCAATTAACTCTTCATTTCCTTTCTTTGCCTTTCGGATTGCTGATTTACAACATTTATTACAGTGTTTATATTCATTAAATGCAGCTTCTGTCCAACAGATTTGTAGTTTTTAAATGCCTTTCTCTTCTTTCCTATTAACTTCTTTACTTCTGTATTAAGCCGCATAGGATGATTCTTAGAGCTTCTACATTTACTCTTTAAGGGAATAAATTGAGAACAGTAATCATTTTAAATGACAACCATTTCTGTTCTGTGTTTTTAGCTGAAAACTTAATGCCCCAATCAATATTCTGTAAGGCAGCCCTCAAGGCACTAAAATTAGCTTTTCATGGTTTTTGTTGCCCCAGTATATATTTGGTTTTTGCACCAGACATTAAATGATATAACATTATGGTCACTATTACACAGGGGTTCAATGACTTGCACATTTGCTTTAAGTTCTGGGTCATTTGAGATCACTAGGTCCAGAATAGCTTTTTATCTGGTAGGCTCCCATTAACTGATCTGGCAGTATTGTTGCTCCAGTCAATAGCTGGGTAATTAAAATCCCCCATTGTCATTACTTTACCCAGACTAGCGCCCTTTTCTATTTGCATCAGGATCTTAGCCTCCTCACCTACATTAGGGGTTGCCTTGAGCTGGTAAAGAACCCTAAACATAATGTACAACATTTCTAGGCTACTTCTTTAGTTCAGCTTTAGTTCTCCTTTAAAGTCCCTATGGCCAAATAGTAAACTTATGGTCCTGAAACTGGAGGTGGGTCAGGCAATGGTGTCTCTAAGCTTTTGGATCATGCTCATAGAATGTAACATCTGAATTATCTTGGTTAATAAGGCTACAGGGCTGGTTCCAGCTTCTGGTATATACGCCGCCTTAGCTGGTGATATATGGCAAGAGGCCAAAGCAGAAGAAAAAGTACTGTGGATGGCAAAAAAAAAACAGTATAATGAGTTATAGTGCAGAGAACAGTGTTTTGGGGTTTTGCCGAGGGCAATAGGACATGGTCCTGATGGCATATCCATGATGTTTGAAAAACAGAGAAGAGGATATCACTTGTCAAACACCGTGAATAGATTGTGGAATCTATTTTTATCACATTCTACTTCTCTGAACCCCACAGGACAACCTCTATACTGAACCCCAGGTCCAGCTCAGAAGCAGAATAGAGGGCAGAAGGCAGAACTAAATATTATTAGCTGGTTTTAATGTATAAATTAAATACTATTAATTTGCTGGGATGAACTACTGATTTACCAGATCTTTCCCTAAATATGTTTATATTTATTTCTTTGGTACAAATATCCTTTACAAGCGAAGATGTTCAACTTACAAAGCAAATATGACAGAACAACACCAGGAATGTATCCACCAAGAACAGCTAGGAATGTCAGGAAGCTGCAGACCAAAAGGCAGAACTGCATATGGGAAAAGAAACATGCAATATGTTTAGATCCATCAATAAATACATGCAACGGAGAAATTCAGTAAATTCTTTTCTTGGCCCAAACCAATTCTTGGTTGTTCTATAGTGTTTATTTATAGCAAGTATTAGTCAATTCTCTAAAGTGTGTATTTGGGTGCATGCCCCACAATTAGCCACAATTAGGGTTGCCACCTTTATTGAAAAATATTACCAGCCAGTGGGGGGCGAGCACCAAAAGGGGACGGCCCATGATGCAAAAAGGGGGTGGGGCTATGTGGCATTCCACAAAAGGGGCGGAGCAACATCGCAGCGATGTCCACAGCGCTGGAAAAAGGGTAAGTTCTGTGCGAATTGGGGGCAGGCCAGGGGCTTTTTTTTTTAAAGGGTATTACAAATTACCGGCAACTGCATTGCCGGTAAATTTGTAATACCGGCCCCGGCAGGTGTTTTACCGGCTAGGCCGGTAAAATACTGGCCGGGTGGCAACTCTAGCCACAATATTATTATAGGATATAAACAACAATCCATATAAGTGGGCCACACACAGGCCTATAATGGATAAATGACTCAGCCACTACATACTGCAAATGAACAATTATTGGTGTTACATAGGTCAAAACGACATCATTCCCAATCATTATCTGGTTGGTGACCTATTGCACCACCAGCTCTTACAAACACCCCTATGGTGATCCAATTGCTGACCCAAATGGGGCCAGATTAGAACCATTCTGACAACCACCTCAGTGGCCATACTGGGCATAAATCCTCTTGTTTGGCAGTCCTGCCAAATAGATCTGTTTGCTCACTTTTAAAGCCGACAAAAAAAATTGTTTCCATTTAAGAAACCATAATTTAATTAATTTTCCATGATAGAAGGCTGCGGGGATGGGTGCGTGTCACCATTTCAACACATCTCACAGAAGCTATAAAGCCATGTAAAATAGTTTGAGTAGTTTAGCATAGTATGCAAAATACCTTGCCCGGGTTTTCAGTTTTGAAGAGCAGAAGGTTCCTCAAAAAGTTGTTCACGCTGACCCATATATCAGCTGCATGATAGCATAGCTCTGGAACACAGAGCAGCCTTGGATACATCAAGCCCTAGCTGCAACACACCAAAACTCATTATAAAAACAAATCTTTTATCACACATGTAGTAAGCTATGACAACTAAAACTCATCGAAGAAATAGTCTAGACATGCCAGATCTTATGTTTTGAGCATCTGTATATACTCAAGACTCATACATCACAACTCCTTGGGTGGTTTAGCCATAATCATAATCCCTTGGATGCATGGGGGGGGGGTCTGTTGCATTCTGACAAACTTGTATAAGACACCTTTATCCCAGTACAAGAACATGAACAAAAATGATATACTATATTTTGCTTGACTTTGTGACCCAGAGTCTGATCGACTATGATCTGCTAGGCTAAGCGAACTGTTGCTAGGCAGAATCATGCGTCTTTCAAATTTTGTCCAGACCAATAAAGCACGTGTGTGTGCTGATAGGGACATAATGGAACATAATGTTCATAACAGATAATTTTCATAAAATATATCATCATGCTAAAAGCATAAAAAAGGAAGCAGCCTTTGGTTTATCTGCATGAGTAGGAAATATGGGGCCTGTCTTTATCCTGGCCTATCCTGACCCAGGGAAGACTTTGCTGTGAGCCGATAAGCTCTCTTGGAAAACTGCAGTTAGAACTTACTTTCAGTTTTGCCCTGGCATGTAAAGAGGTTGTGAGTGGTCAGATGTTGCATATTCATTCCAGATAATTTTGAGCAGATACATGATCATACTGAAAACATCAGAACCCTAACCCTGTGGGTAAAACCAGCATTACATTAAAAGGACTGTCATGATTTTTATGGTATAGATTTTTTTTTTCTAAATTACATGGTTTACATTACAAATAATTCACTCTTCCATATAAAATTTAATTCCTGAACCAATAAGTGTATTTTTTTGTTGTTGTAATATTGGTGTAGGCAACCATCTCAGGTCATTTTGCATAGTCATGTGCTTTCAGAAAGAGCCATTTCTACATTATGGATTCTGACAGGCTGTTGTTTATCCTACAAAAAGTAACTGAAGGAGTCAAAGTGGGACATGGATTTTTACTATTAACTGCTGTTCTTGTATCTACCGTGGAGCTGGTATCCGATTACCTGACCATCGTTCTGCTGATGGGCTGCTGGGGAGATATCACTCCAACTTGCAGTGCAGCAGTAACGAGTGACTGAAGTTTATCAGAGCACAAGTCACATGACTGGGGGCTCCTGTGCAATATGTCTAGCTCTTGCCCCATGTCAGATTTCAAAATTGAATATAAAAAAAAAAAAAAAAGAGTTTGCTCTTTTGAAAAAAAGATTTGAGTGCAGAATTCTGCTTTAGCAGCACTATTAACGGATGTGTTTTGAAAAACACATGTTTTCCAATGACAGTATCCCTTTAACTACATAAATTCATGTGAATGGACAGAAGCACACACGTAATGTACGATCATATCTAGAATCCTTCTTACCTCCTAGTTCAGGCCATAACTTGTTCTTCCACTGGTCTGCACAAATGATTATCATTAGCCCAAATGCCACGAAAAATAGCATTCTGAGTGAGGTCAAAGCAAAAAACCTGCAAATAAATAAAATTATATTTTAATAATCAGATGTGTTGCAATTTTTACATTTTCTTTTCTAGCCACTACCAACTGCAGTTGCTCTAGGCCAGTGATCCCCAACCAGTGACTCATGAGCAACATGTTGCTCACAAACCCTTGGATGTTGTACCCAGTGGCCTCAAATCAGGGGCTTATTTTTGAATTCCTGACCTGGAGGCAAGTTTTGTTTGCAGAAAAACCCTACTGTACTGCCAAACAGAACCTCCTGTAGGTTGCCAGTCCACATATGGGCTACCAAATGGCCAATCACTGCCCTTTTTTGGCACCACAATGGACTATTTTCATGCCTGTGTTGCTCCCCAACTCTTTTTACATCCGATTGTTGCTCATGAGTAAAAAAGGTTGGATTTTTTATTACTAATATTTAACACCAGCATGTACTTCAAGAGGTTAACTTTCCCCGCTGTAGGCAGTAATTAACACATACATACATTTATTTTTTAATCATTTTGATTGCATTATTAGTAGGGATCCTTTTTATGCACCTTGTTTAATACCACTTCTGGGAATGTTAGTTTTTGATTGTGAAAAGGTGTTGTTTATAGGGATGCACCGAATACAGGATTCGTTTCGGGATTCGACCTTTCTCAGCAGGATTCGGCCGAATCCTTCTGACTGCCCGAACCGATTCCGCATATGCCAATTAGTGGTAGGGAGGGAAATCACGTGACTTTTTGTCACAAAACAAGGAAGTAAAAAATGTTTTCCCATTCCCATCCATAATTTGCATATGCAAATTAGGATTCGGATTCTGTATTTGGCTGAATCTTTCAAGAAGGATTCGAGGGTTCGGCCGAATCCAAAATAGTGGATTCGGTGCATCCCTAGTTGTTTTGATTAAATTGGGAAAATTCGATTTTAGCACTATTTTCTAAGGGTATAAGAGGTTTGCGGTGCGCTGTTTTACAGTTTGTTCACAGGCTCTAACAAAATTTAAAAAAAAACAAAAAAAAAACGTA
This sequence comes from Xenopus laevis, assembly GCF_017654675.1. Lineage (NCBI taxonomy): Eukaryota > Metazoa > Chordata > Amphibia > Anura > Pipidae > Xenopus > Xenopus laevis. Next base: position 20,160,546 of record NC_054387.1, read on the forward strand.
TTATTTATACAAAACTAGAACGGGCAAATGTTTACTTGTTTGTTTTAAAGAAACCATATTACACACACACACACACATATTTTGGGGTCCGTTTACTAAAGCACAATAAAAATATGTGCACAAAATGTAGACAAATTTGTCGCCAAATATGTTTTTGCCACTTTACTAACCTACGGTACATATAAATTTGTGAATTTTCTTGCGCAAGAATGTTTTCGCATTTGCTGAAAATAACGCTACGCACACATTAATGCCTGGTTTACTAAACAGCGCAAAATTTTACCGATATATATATATATATATATATATATATATATATCTCGGTGGTAATTTATTTTTCCGCCAGAAAATTCTCAAGGGGACAGGAAATATTCCATAACACCTGGTTTACCCATCATTCTGTTCCTGTTGCCATTTCTGACAGGAGAAGAGAGAAGTGACAGGATAATCAAAAGATGTTTTGGATTATTCTTTTGTCTGCTGCTACAGCAGTTTTTTCAGATGAAAGACGATTTATTATGGCTAGGAGGGACCAAAGGCTTCGTCAGCCTAGATTAAACAACATTATATGATTCACACAGATTTATTGGTAAAACTTGTTTATGAATTTTTTTATATGATTCTATTGGTAGGGGGTGAGTCTTGTGACTGGATTGAAATGTGGATTTATATGATGCATACATGTTTGATTGGGTGAAATCAGTTTACTGTGTTGTTGATAATATCTATAAAGTTCAGCAGTTTTGAAGATACATATCTGGCCATGAATCATGCCATAATAAACGCCATAAAACAAGACTATTTCATAGCATAAATATTCCAAACTTCATTTTTCATCGCGGGAAAATTCGCAACTCACTAAATTACCGCTAATTACCACTAACTTAAGCTGGTTCGTTAAAGGGATACTGTCATGGGAAAACATGTTTTTTTCAAAACGCATCAGTTAACAGTGCTACTCCAGCAGAATTCTGCACTGAAATCCAATTCTCAAAAGAGCAAACAGATTTTTTTATATTCAATTTGGAAATCTGACATGGGGCTAGACATATTGTCAGTTTCCCAGTTGCCCCAGTCATGTGACTTGTGCCTGCACTTTAGGACGGAACTACTTTCTGGCAGGCTGTGATTTCTCCTACTTAATGTAATTGGAACAGTCTCAGTGGCTTTTACTATTGAGTGTAGTTCTTAGATCTACCAGGGAGCTGTTATCTTGTGTTAGGGAGCTGCTATTTGGTTACCTTTCCATTGTTCTTTTGTTAGGCTGCTGGGGGGGAGGGGGGAAAGGGAGGGGGGTGATATCACTCCAATTTTCAGGACAGCAGTAAAGAGTGATTGAAGTTTATCAGAGCATAAGTCACATGACTGGGGGCAGCTGGGACTGAAATCTGTTTGCTCGTTTTAAAAATGGATTTCGGTGCAGAATTCTGCTGGAGCAGCACTAAAAAATGATGCGTTTTGAAAAAAAAACACGTTTTCACATGATCGTATCCCTTATCGTAGTTACCGCAAGTGATCGCAATGACTGATGAGCGCATTGCTGTTTAGTAAACGTAGTCGCTGCGAATATTCTGGCGGAAAAATATACGCAGCGATAACGTGCGGAAAAGTAAAAGTCAAATTTACCGCACTTTAGTAAACGGACCCCATTATTATGCTTTGTATCATGTAATATACATCAACAGAACACTAATACACTGAGAAATGGTCAGAGGCCAGAGAAACAGCAGGAAAAAGGAAAGAAAAGGTAATAAAGTAATTGTATACACTACACAGATCTCTATCACTTTCATTGCCACATTGGACAGTAAAAGGGAAAGAAGCTTTACACATTAGCTGTCAAGGTCAGACACGTGGTGTTGGGGGGAGGAAGGGTCCATGACCACTGCAGCCATTGAACTACAAGTCCCAGAAAGCAATGGTTGACAAGTGACGCATCAATCTGTTGCTCATGAGCTGTGCGGGTCACAGGGTCGGTTATACAAGAAGTGAGGGCTCAGAAATGCAGACAGACTGAAAAGACTTTTAGACAGGAATGCAGACCCCGGTTATGGCGGTAATATAATGGCCAGCGTGGCCCCAACACTGTAGCGTCACGTGTGAAACAGGAATGTTCAATCTACAGATCCTGCTCAGTTTTTATAAAGGGGATCCCCTGCCCAAGCGCCGCCCCCACTATTATTATTAATACAGATTCTTTATTACAGGCAACATCTCACCAGAAAGCTGCATTGAGGCCCAGGTGGAGCAGCGCACTGTGCCGGGGTTTCTCCCACACGAGTACGGCCTGCACGTAACTAAGTACCGTCTGGTAGCTGCTCAGGCTCTGCTGTAACATCTCCTGTAAGTCTCGGACCCGCTCGTCTCTTTCTCGGGCCTCTACACACTGCGCGCCGCTTCTCCTCAGCCCAGAGGCTCCCCGCTCCTCCTCCCCCACTCTTTGCGCCATCTTCTGCATTCCCTGCCTGTCACCAAGATGCCGCCATTGACATCAACCAGTTGCTGCCGAACATAACAATAGAGTTGGATGAGGGGAAACAGGTGCCACCTAGCGCCCAGCACCACACTGAGGACAGGGGCTGACCACGGCCAAATGCCAAGTACTTCTTAAACGTTGCCCCTGTCTGTTCTCATCGCGTTGCCAACTGCGCCTGCGCAATGCCATCACCTGTCATTTACCACATCCGCCTCTCTGGGCTTTTGTGTTGTTTATGTTCTGTGCCGTTACGTCACTCGTTCTGGCCCAATTACCCACTAGAATCAAGCGCAAAGGCCCCGCCCATCATTACAATTGCCCGCAAAGACATTTGTGACTCAATGCTAGGTGACTTCAAGCCGACTTTACTGACTGTCTCCGCCTCACACATGGCTGCTGGCTGCACACAAGGTAGCGACTAGTACCTGCCCTAATGGGTAATCCGCAGTGGAGCGGTCACATGACCGTGATGTCAGGTCCTTGAGGATAGGAACTAGCCGCTACCAATTAAATACGGTAGTCATGTGCAGTAGCCGGTGTGTAAGGGCTGTGTGGGACATATCGAGATTTAAAGGGCAAGTTGCAGATAGCTTAAGGGTTAAGGACAGGGTCGGACTGGGGGGCCCGGGGCCCCCCTTCGACCCCTCGGACTCGGGTCTCTGGAAATGTGAATAATGGAACGTTACCTGAGTAATACTTCAGCACTATGCCAGAGCTTTATTTAGCAGCCACCCAGGGTCGGATCATAATCCCCCCCCCCCATTGATTCCCTTTAAAGCAGGGAACATATATACAAACGCAAATCATATAAAACTGACAGTAGAAGAAGGGACGACAGATAGGGGCAGCTGGTTTGGGGCCCGGACTGGCAATCTGTGGGGTCTGGCAAATGCCAGAGGGGCTGCTATAAGGCCCCATAGAAAGTCAGTATTTAGTGGGCTGTTTGGGCCTCTGTGTACCTGAAATGTCAGCTCCTATTGTAATTTTCAGTCCAGACCTGGCTTCCGGCAGTTCAGTCCAACAATAAAGTAACAATATTATCCTGTATATGAGATGTGTATGAGATATGTATCAGTTTGTACAACTCACACCCGTGTGTATGTCCTTCTCCCTTGGAGAATCACATATTAGTGCACATGTCTCTATATATATATATATATATATATATATATATATATTTCTCAGCAGCGCTCACATCATTGGGTGGGATGGGAATTTCCTTGGCACAAGGCCAGGTCTTTCAGGCACCCGCTGTGTCCATATGTCAGGACCAGTCTGGGACCCGGCCACTCACACTCACGTCTGGGCTTTGGCCGAACTTGACATTTTTAATGCCGGGGCCGCCTACTGTGACGCGCCGAGCGCGCATGAATGAAAGCGCCACTCAGCACGCCTGCGTGAAGGCACAAGGAGCTGCACGACGCCTAAAAAACTTTTTTTATGTAGTATCCAAATGGGAGAGGGGACTGGCCCGGCGGGGGCCTATTAAGGTTAAGGGCCCACCGTTTTTTTCCCGATATTCCGCCAGGCCAGTCTGACCCTGGTTAAGGATATGATTCTCTCCTCTGGCCTGAGATATCCAACTTGCGGCCCTTCAGCTATTTAGCAAATACAGCTTTCAGGGTAGCACATTGTGATGTTATAGAGGCACAGTTTCATCATTGCTTTCCTCCTAGTGTCTCCCAGTCCCTCCACAGGAAAGGGAATAATAATGGTCTCAAGCTACTGCAAAACTGTAACTCCCAGCAGTTTGACAACTGCTGTCTGCAGTGAAAAGTTGGGGTTAACTAATGTCTCTGTACACATAGGTGTGATACACTACAACGCCAACAACCAGAGAGTTATAGTTTAATAATCAACTGCAGGAACATCCCCGTTCACATTATTGAGTAGTAGTAGTACTACTCTACAGGTTGTAATCAAGGCTGTTTTTAGATCAGGTTCTGCTCTAGGCACCAGGCCTCATCCCGCCCCTTGTGCCAGAGATTAGTGCATGCGCAGGACAGCCAGCCCACATGCCTAAGGCACTGGCCCTCAAACACCTATATATGGTATATATGGCCCTGGTTGTGACTGGAATAGTGGACTTGCTGCTGCCTGGAGGAGCATAATAGCGTACCACCCAGTCCCTGCTTCAGCTCAAGGATGTTCATGGTTTCCTCACATTAACGTCCAACTTTCAGGTCCTTCCATAATATTTCTAAGGAATTAAGGACTTTAATTTAAACTTAACTTCTGCTTTAACCATTTTTTTGGTAGATAAACATTGTCTAGGGTCAAGTGTGCATGACTCTACAGTTCGTGGGCCATACCTTGACATTGTCCTGAGGCAATTGCTATTAGAACTCAGAATTCCCATACATGTCAACTCCCCTGTATGTGTAGGATTTAACTCTTTAGGAACAGTTCTGTTTTTTAAAGGTTATCAGAAATTTCATATGTTTCAGCCATGACGCGCTTTAACTAACCTCTGTTGCTAAGAGCAGACTTGCACAGTAAAGAGCCACGTTTCCGTTTTTAAAATATTTTAATTTTAAAATAAGAACTCACACTTGCTTATCATCCAGTTGACTGAAACACCTGATTATTTTCCCCATCAAATGAATTGAGAATCCCACAGGTTCCCATACTTTCACAAATATGTACCTTTACATTTTACTCAATAAATAAATGAATAAGCATTATGTGTTGACTCGTTTGTTTAATTGGGTTCTCATCTATTTTAGTGTTGAGCCCTATCAAAAACCCAAATAGGTATTCTTTCCCCAGCCATAAAGGCCACATTTACAGTAACAAAAATCGTTCCAGGGAGACATAAATTGATATAATTTTTTTAAAATGTGTCACTGTTCACTGCTTATCAGGGTTGGCTAGTAATCTCAATAGTAAAAGTTATTTTTGGCATGAAGGAAAATGCAAGTGAGAGTCGAAATAAATATTAAAAGAAATTGTTTGTATCGTTGTATTCCTGTTCCTGCTATGAAGTAACAAATGTTTTATCTAAAACCAAGGGAGTTTTGAAAAGGAAAAAAATACTACAACTGTGACACAAGTTGTCATGTTTTCTAGAAGAGCCACTGAGACATATCACACTTATATATATTTATAACAAATTTAAAATAAACTTATAATATAGACAAGTAGGTTTCCAAAGACTTAAATGTAGTCTAAACATACATTACAATTAGATTTACACATTCCTTGTTTAAATATCTATATTATGGACAGTTGAGAATAAGTTCAGAAGTTTTGACTTCTTGGGGCCCTTACACACCCTGGGCACCTCAGCAGTTGCTGGGACTCCATGCTCTGTAATTAAACATCTATATAAAAATGTCTTACAGAAATTCAGGTATTGCCTGCAACAAAAGGAGCTACATCACTGCTATAAAACAACTATCCAGAACATTGTTAAAATGATTGTAATTATTTTAAATTCCATCAGTGTTTCCATTTGTATAGTCCAGTGGTATTTGCTGTATCGCCATGTGCTAGTAACTTCATGCTGAAGAAGAAATACAACATGATCAAAATAATTCCTTACAGGTAGCACAAGAGTTTGTGGGCTGATCCAAAATCAAATCCTCTGCTTTACTGTAAAATCTGATCAGATAAAGCTAAAGTTATTTTGTTCATATACACTTACTTATGACAGTAAAATGTAGTCAATGTGTAGCAGTTAGAAAAAAAGTCAGGCTATATCTCCTCAAATAATAACGAGAATCTATCAGGCTATAGCTCCTCAAACAAAAAATGTAGTAGGCAGTATTCCCCTCATACACGATAGTCAAACTACAATTTTTATATGTAGTTTACCTATTTTTAGACATGCAACTACATTTGATGTGATCTATTGGTGTCAGTAGAGTGATCTACCAACACATGCTCAAAGCTTGTTCATTTGCTTCTAATGCCAGTATTAAGCAGTTGGATTTCCTTTGAAACTCTGGTGCAAGTCCCACTCCCTGGTTGTTTGTGCAATCTTGGTTGGTCGGTCTGTCCTGGGTTTTCAGTCTGTTGCTCTGATATTTGTGAAGGACACCAGTAAGGAAGAGGAAGGACACCATTAAGTAAGAAGAAGTATTGTGCCATCCATACAGGCACACAGGAGATCCAGATAAACTGCACTAAGACAGCATGTACAGACACACATTGGCAAAGTACTTGGTACCAGCAGCAAGAGTATAGGACATATATGCCCTTCTTACCACTCTTGTCTTGGTTGTGTGGCAAAGAAGACTAAGGGTAGTGTCACATATTGATGTCTGGCCAGAAGAGTATTGAGTTATCTCCAGCATATATACACGACTGGAGAAAATGCAATGTGGCACTAAGCATCACAGCTACAATAGAACCTGACTTGCAGACCCTGTTGACATCACTAGCATTATCATGGCACAAGAAAGTATTATGAATGCTCCTTCTATCTTGGCTGTTTGCCACAAACTTGGCATGATGTGAAAAATCCTATGATACTTAATGTGATTTTTGGTTCTATTACCAAAACAGGAGAGTGGGCAACAATGGCTTAACCTGTCCCATACTAAGGAGGCACAATCTCATACAATGTATTATTTTGCCTGTAACACCAAATACAACTTGTTTAGCCAAAAGTTTAACAAGTTTTAATGTGGCAATGCCTGCCAATGTGTGGCAAATTGGAATGCTTTTATTCACACAGCATAATAAATAGACCATCTGTGTTTTGATTGCTGTGGCTTGTGGCAATTGTCAGAATGCAACTACCTGCCCTGGATTGCTTCCCATGCTGTTTAATGATTCTAATGCTAGAGGACTTGTGGTCCTTTCCTTTATGAAGAAACACTGATAGATAATATTCCTTAATATGCCGAAAAAAAGTATATGGTTTAAAATGGTTTTGATTAGATACATCCTACTATTTTCCTACCGGCTTTTTCTATAAATGACCATGTGACCACTGATGTCATAATGGTCACTCCAGATAAACAACTGGCTTACTCAATGCGTGATCATGTGACCACTGATGTCATAATGTTCACTGCAGATCAACAACTAGCTTACTCAATGTGTGATCATGTGACCATTGATGTCATAATGCTTGCTCCAGATAAACAATATCAGGTATCTGTTAGTTGTGTCAGTGTGAGAAAGGAAGCTGAAGAGTGCAGATGTGCAGGTAAGAGACCTTCAATATTTTCATATTTTTATGAGATTTTAAATATATGAGAGCATCATGGCCATTCACACCACTTAGGTATTGTGCTAAAAGTGTATCCAGTGTTCCCCACGCCACAGTTTCTCCAAAAGGACTGATTCAAAACATGGGTTAGTTATGAGTGGAATGCAGGGGAGTTAAACAGACATTATAGACAGTTGAACAGATTATCCCCCCTACCTGCTAATATCTAGGCTAGCCTATGCAATCATTTTTAATTATGGATTATGTACATGCCACAATATGGATTATGTACATGCCACATACTTTGAATAACCTAAGCAAATTGGGTATTAAACTATTCAGTGGACCCCTGGCATTCATATTTAGAATGTTTAATCTGGTTACGTAATCACCTGTATGAGATAGGATATTGTAAATTGGAAACTTTGAGGATATTTTTCAAAAAATTTCAGATTTTTTTTTTATAAAAGTTGATAATTTTAGCAAAGAACTGTAACTTCTGGAGTAGAAAGACATATTTACCCATTTTGTATTAGTCAGAATCTTTTCTTTCCGAAAACCTAGTATCCTAGGGTTAATCTGTGTTCAGTTAAAGGCTTGTCATTAGTATTAGGGCATGGACACACATGCAGATTTTTGCCTGGGTTTTTAAAAAAGCTGACCACCACATAAATAAGCTAGGGTAAGTTACCATTGCCTAAGATTAAATTGCTAGCGGTATCTTTGCAGCGGCCAGCATTTATTTATAAACCACGGGTGAACCATGCTGAAAACTTGGCAAAGATCTACATGTGTGTCCATGCCCTTAGGAGCAGTGACAGGTGGAGAGGGGCATTTGTCTGCCAGTGCTCTCCCCTGAGAGAAAATGCTAAAGGCCTTAGTGCTGTACTGGCATTTATAGTGCCTGCCATTTCTTTGAATTGGACCAATTTTTCTTCATTTTCAAGTTGTGTGTTCTCTAGGTACTAATGACCATCTGTACATACCCCTAAATGAAGTTTATTGTGTTCTCTAAATAGGGATACAATTGGGAACCTTTATCAAATAGGAAAAAGCAGAGCTCAACCTAGTTTTCCAGATGGAATATACAGCTCTTTATTCACTTATGTGCAGTTTAATGAGCATATTTAATACAGAGCATATCTCATCATAATCCTACACAGGTAAATAGAGAGCTGGGAAGTTCCTTTCTGGCGAACTATGGTGTATTATATTTGCCCCTAAATTAATTAAAAAAACACATTATGGTTATATTTATCAAAGAATAAATACAATTTACCTTAGTTCTCCAGAAAGGGGTATAGAGTAAACTTAGTTTTAACCCCTTGATATGTAAGTGAAAAGAGAACTAGTGGTCTGTGGCAAGCTTTATTTTTATGCTTTATTATATTTATCCCTGACTCTCTAAATTGCTAGTTCTTTATACTGCCTTAATCAGTTTACAACCTCACTTATGAGATTTATACACAACTCTGTTAAGTGAGTGGGCACCTTGTTAATCATAAATGGTGATCAAGGCCAATTCTGAGGTGGCTTGCTGCTGCTGTTGCCTCTCTCCCCTCTAGCGCTGGAGGGGGGCCCAGAGCCTCAATGTAGGATGACAATCCAAATAGGGGCTACCAAATGGCCAATTACAGCATTCATGTGGAATCCCAAGAACATTTTTCATGCTAGTGTTGCTCCCCAACTCCTTTTACTTCTAAATGTTGCTCACGGGTTCAAAAGGTTGGGGATCCCTGCTCTAGGATCATCCTAGAGCAAAGTGAAGAGACCCTGACCCTGACTTCTGACTTTAAATAGTGTTGCGCCTTGTCTACATCCACATCTTTTTCACACATGACCAAATATATTGAATATTGCAATTATTCTCTTTGAGTTATCTCTTGGTATAAATGTCTTATGGGTAAATGTTTGCAAGAAAGGTTATGGCATATTAGGTTTCCTTATTGTTTGTCCCATTTATTGATTTAAAAAAGTTTGGCGAGTGTAAGAAAAGGAAGACAGAAGACATAGGAAAATAATCAGAATGGCACGCCTGAAGTACGGAAGGTAGGATTTTTTTTAATGATTATATACCTTGTAAGGTAAAAACCCTTTTACACAAGCCAGAAGCTAAGCTCTTCGCTACTGTCCCGTCTGTTAGTGCACGCTCGACTGTAATGTGGGGAAGAAGGCATACCTCATTACGGAAGACAGACAGTAGTGCCTGTTAGATTGTAAGCTCCCCATGTGGGGCAGGGACTGATGTGAATGATGTAAACTCTCTGTAAACCACTGCGTAAAGTGTGTGTGTGAGCCAAAAGATTAAGATATAACTGACCTAACTGTGAGTGAATGTGATAGGAAACTTAGATTGTAAGCTCCTGTGGGGCAGGGACAGATGTGAATGAAATATAATCTTTGTAATGCACTGCGTAAAATGTGACGACTCTAAAGAAATAAGAAAAGGAAGCCAGACGATATGGGAAGATGATGTGGCGGCGCTATAGAAATAAAAAAAATAAGACATAGGAAAATAATCAGAATGGCACGCCTGAAGTACGGAAGGTAGGATTTTTTTTAATGATTATATACCTTGTAAAGTAAAAACCCTTTTACACTCACAAGCCAGAAGCTAAGCTCTTCGCTACTGTCCCGTCTGTTAGTGCACGCTCGACTGTAATGTGGGGAAGAAGGCATACCTCATTACGGAAGACAGACAGTAGTGCCTGTTAGATTGTAAGCTCCCCCTGTGGGGCAGGGACTGATGTGAATGATGTTAACTCTCTGTAAACCACTGCATAAAGTGTGTGTGTGAGCCAAAAGGTTAAGATATAGCTGACCTAACTGTGAGTGAATGTGATAGGAAACTTAGATTGTAAGCTCCCGTGGGGCAGGGACAGATGTGAATGAAATATAATCTTTGTAATGCACTGCGTAAAATGTGACGGCTCTAAAGAAATAATAAAAGGAAGCCAGACGATATGGGAAAATGATGTTACGGCGCTATAGAAATAAGAAAAGGAAGACAGAAGACATATGAAAATAATCAGAATGGCACGCCTGAAGTACGGGAGGTAGGATTTTTTTTAATGGTTATATATCTTGTAAGGTAAAAACCCTTTTACACTCACAAGCCAGAAGCTAAGCTCTTCGCTACTGTCCCGTCTGTTAGTGCACGCTCGACTGTAATGTGGGGAAGAAGGCATACCTCATTACGGAAGACAGACAGTAGTGCCTGTTAGAATGTAAGCTCCCCCTGTGGGGCAGGGACTGATGTGAAAGATGTAAACTCTCTGTAAACCACTGCGTAAAGTGTGTGTGTGTGTGTGTGAGCCAAAAGGTTAAGATATAACTGACCTAACTGTGAGTGAATGTGATAGGAAGCTTAGATTGTAAGTTCCCGTGGGGCAGGGACAGATGTGAATGAAATATAATCTTGACTAAGAATGCGTTTAGATGCAGAGTGTGTCCTTTGCGGTTGTATAGTTCTTTATGTTCTTGTATTGGTCATCTGAACTTGATGCGGTATAGACATAGGTGCAAATAGTCAAGTTTAGAGTATTCTTGCAAATACAGGGGAGGAGAGAGGTGGCACCGGCGGGGGCAACCCATGTGCCTGCAGCATTTGCTTGGTGCACAGGTTGCTCCATTGCCCTTTCTTTGCTCTAGGATCATCCTAGAGCAAAGTAAAGAGACTCGCTGGTAATTTTTTTTACTTCTGACTTTAAATAGTGTTGCGCCTTGTCTACATCCACATCTTTTTCACACATGACCAAATATATTGAATATTGCAATTATTGTCTTTGAGTTATCTCTTGATATAACTGTCTTATGGGTAAGTTTTTGCAAAAAAGGTTATGGCATATTAGGTTTCGTTATTGTTTGTCCCATTTATTGATTTAAAAAAGTATGGAGAGTGTGCTGGTATGCTCCTGTAGCCAATGTGATGCCATGTATAGGGAGGTCAATCTGGTGGTCCTTGTGCTACCGTGGATTGACTGCCAGTTAGACTGGGTGTGTGACCGTGCCATCCTGTACTGACTAAGAATAGGGACAGTGTTAGGGAGGTCAATCCCACACCCCCATCCCAACCCCAATCCTGAAAACAATCCCAATCCCACAGCCAGTCTGGGTGGTGAAGCCAGCCATCCGCAAAGACTGGCTTAGAGTTAGGGACTACAATAGGGACAGTTTTAGTGGTATGGCATCAAATTGACAGTAGTCACGTACACTTTTCACTTCCCAATAATTACAATTCTTTATCTTTTAAAAAAAATTCAAAACTGAAGAATATTTATGTTGACTAAGAATGCGTTTAGATGCAGAATGTGTCCCTTTGCGGTTGTAAAGTTCTTTATGTTCTTGTATTGGTCATCTGAACTTGATGCGGTATAGACATAGGTGCAAATAGTCAAGTTTAGAGTCTTCTTGCAAATTCAGGGGAGGAGAGGGGTGGCGTCGGCGGGGTAACCCATGTGCCTGCAGCATTTGCTTGGTGCACAGGTTGCTCCATTGCCCTTTCTTTGCTCTAGGATCATCCTAGAGCAAAGTGAAGAGACCCGCTGGTAATTTGTTTTTTAGTTCTGACTTTAAATAGTGTTGCGCCTTGTCTACATCCACATCTTTTTCACACATGACCAAATATATTGAATATTGCAATTATTTCTTTGAGTTATCTCTTGATATAACTGTCTTATGGGTAAGTTTTGCAAAAAAAGGTTATGGCATATTAGGTTTCCTTATTGTTTGTCCCATTTATTGATTTAAAAAAGTATGGAGAGTGTGCTGGTATGCTCCTGTAGCCAATGTGATGCCATGTATAGGGAGGTCAATCTGGTGGTCCTTGTGCTACCATGGATTGACTGCCAGTTAGTCTGGGTGTGTGACCGTGCCATCCTGTACTGACTAAGAATAGGGAAAGTGTAAGGTTAGTGTTAGGGCGGTCAATCCCACACCCCCATCCCAACCCCAATCCTGAAAACAATCCCAATCCCACAGCCAGTCTGGGTGGTGAAGCCAGCCATCCGCAAAGACTGGCTTAGAGTTAGGGACTAGAATAGGGACAGTGTTTAGGGGCATGGCATCAAATTGACAGGAGTCACGCACACTTTTCACTTCCCAATAATTACAATTCTTTATCTTTTGAAAAAAATTCAAAATGGAAGAATATTATGTTGACTAAGAATGCGTTTAGATGCAGAGTGTGTCCCTTTGCGGTTGTATAGTTCTTTATGGTCTTGTATTGGTCATCTGAACTTGATGCGGTATAGACATAGGTGCAAATAGTCAAGTTTAGAGTCTTCTTGCAAATACAGGGGAGGAGAGGGGTGGCGCCGGTGGGGGCAACCCATGTGCCTGCAGCATTTGCTTGGTGCACAGGTTGCTCCATTGCCCTTTCTTTGCTCTAGGATCATCCTAGAGCAAAGTGAAGAGACCCGCTGGTGATTTTTTTTAAATTCTGACTTTAAATAGTGTTGCGCCTTGTCTACATCCACATCTTTTTTCACACATGACCAAATATATTGAATATTGCAATTATTGTCTTGAGTTATCTCTTGATATAACTGTCTTATGGGTAAGTTTTTGCAAAAAAGGTTATGGCATATTAGGTTTCCTTATTGTTTTTCCCATTTATTGATTTAAAAAAGTATGGAGAGTGTGCTGGTATGCTCCTGTAGCCAATGTGATGCCATGTATAGGGAGGTCAATCTGGTGGTCCTTGTGCTACCGTTGATTGACTGCCAGTTAGTCTGGGTGTGTGACCGTGCCATCCTGTACTGACTAAGAATAGGGACAGTGTTAGGTTAGTGTTAGGGAGGTCAATCCCACACCCCCATCCCAACCCCAATCCTGAAAACAATCCCAATCCCACAGCCAGTCTGGGTGGTGAAGCCAGCCATCCGCAAAGACTGGCTTAGAGTTAGGGACTAGAATAGGGACAGTGTTAGGGGCATGGCATCAAATTGACAGGAGTCACGCACACTTTTCACTTCCCAATAATTACAATTCTTTATCTTTTGAAAAAAATTCAAAATGGAAGAATATTTATGTTGACTAAGAATGCGTTTAGATGCAGAGTGTGTCCTTTGCGGTTGTATAGTTCTTTATGGTCTTGTATTGGTCATCTGAACTTGATGCGGTATAGACATAGGTGCAAATAGTCAAGTTTAGAGTCTTCTTGCAAATACAGGGGAGGAGAGGGGTGGCGCCGGTGGGGGCAACCCATGTGCCTGCAGCATTTGCTTGGTGCACAGGTTGCTCCATTGCCCTTTCTTTGCTCTAGGATCATCCTAGAGCAAAGTGAAGAGACCCGCTGGTGATTTTTTTAAAATTCTGACTTTAAATAGTGTTGCGCCTTGTCTACATCCACATCTTTTTTCACACATGACCAAATATATTGAATATTGCAATTATTGTCTTTGAGTTATCTCTTGATATAACTGTCTTATGGGTAAGTTTTTGCAAAAAAAGGTTATGGCATATTAGGTTTCCTTATTGTTTTTCCCATTTATTGATTTAAAAAAGTATGGAGAGTGTGCTGGTATGCTCCTGTAGCCAATGTGATGCCATGTATAGGGAGGTCAATCTGGTGGTCCTTGTGCTACCGTTGATTGACTGCCAGTTAGTCTGGGTGTGTGACCGTGCCATCCTGTACTGACTAAGAATAGGGACAGTGTTAGGTTAGTGTTAGGGAGGTCAATCCCACACCCCCATCCCAACCCCAATCCTGAAAACAATCCCAATCCCACAGCCAGTCTGGGTGGTGAAGCCAGCCATCCGCAAAGACTGGCTTAGAGTTAGGGACTAGAATAGGGACAGTGTTAGGGGCATGGCATCAAATTGACAGGAGTCACGCACACCTTTCACTTCCCAATAATTACAATTCTTTATCTTTTGAAAAAAATCAAAATGGAAGAATATTATGTTGACTAAGAATGCGTTTAGATGCAGAGTGTGTCCTTTGCGGTTGTATAGTTCTTTATGGTCTTGTATTGGTCATCTGAACTTGATGCGGTATAGACATAGGTGCAAATAGTCAAGTTTAGAGTCTTCTTGCAAATACAGGGGAGGAGAGGGGTGGCGCCGGTGGGGGCAACCCATGTGCCTGCAGCATTTGCTTGGTGCACAGGTTGCTCCATTGCCCTTTCTTTGCTCTAGGATCATCCTAGAGCAAAGTGAAGAGACCCGCTGGTGATTTTTTTTAAAATTCTGACTTTAAATAGTGTTGCGCCTTGTCTACATCCACATCTTTTTTCACACATGACCAAATATATTGAATATTGCAATTATTGTCTTTGAGTTATCTCTTGATATAACTGTCTTATGGGTAAGTTTTTGCAAAAAAGTTATGGCATATTAGGTTTCCTTATTGTTTTTCCCATTTATTGATTTAAAAAAGTATGGAGAGTGTGCTGGTATGCTCCTGTAGCCAATGTGATGCCATGTATAGGGAGGTCAATCTGGTGGTCCTTGTGCTACCGTTGATTGACTGCCAGTTAGTCTGGGTGTGTGACCGTGCCATCCTGTACTGACTAAGAATAGGGACAGTGTTAGGTTAGTGTTAGGGAGGTCAATCCCACACCCCCATCCCAACCCCAATCCTGAAAACAATCCCAATCCCACAGCCAGTCTGGGTGGTGAAGCCAGCCATCCGCAAAGACTGGCTTAGAGTTAGGGACTAGAATAGGGACAGTGTTAGGGGCATGGCATCAAATTGACAGGAGTCACGCACACCTTTCACTTCCCAATAATTACAATTCTTTATCTTTTGAAAAAAATTCAAAATGGAAGAATATTATGTTGACTAAGAATGCGTTTAGATGCAGAGTGTGTCCCTTTGCGGTTGTATAGTTCTTTATGGTCTTGTATTGGTCATCTGAACTTGATGCGGTATAGACATAGGTGCAAATAGTCAAGTTTAGAGTCTTCTTGCAAATACAGGGGAGGAGAGGGGTGGCGCCGGTGGGGGCAACCCATGTGCCTGCAGCATTTGCTTGGTGCACAGGTTGCTCCATTGCCCTTTCTTTGCTCTAGGATCATCCTAGAGCAAAGTGAAGAGACCCGCTGGTGATTTTTTTAAAATTCTGACTTTAAATAGTGTTGCGCCTTGTCTACATCCACATCTTTTTTCACACATGACCAAATATATTGAATATTGCAATTATTGTCTTTGAGTTATCTCTTGATATAACTGTCTTATGGGTAAGTTTTTGCAAAAAAGGTTATGGCATATTAGGTTTCCTTATTGTTTTTCCCATTTATTGATTTAAAAAAGTATGGAGAGTGTGCTGGTATGCTCCTGTAGCCAATGTGATGCCATGTATAGGGAGGTCAATCTGGTGGTCCTTGTGCTACCGTTGATTGACTGCCAGTTAGTCTGGGTGTGTGACCGTGCCATCCTGTACTGACTAAGAATAGGGACAGTGTTAGGTTAGTGTTAGGGAGGTCAATCCCACACCCCCATCCCAACCCCAATCCTGAAAACAATCCCAATCCCACAGCCAGTCTGGGTGGTGAAGCCAGCCATCCGCAAAGACTGGTCTTAGAGTTAGGGACTAGAATAGGGACAGTGTTAGGGGCATGGCATCAAATTGACAGGAGTCACGCACACTTTCACTTCCCAATAATTACAATTCTTTATCTTTTGAAAAAAATTCAAAATGGAAGAATATTAATGTTGACTAAGAATGCGTTTAGATGCAGAGTGTGTCCCTTTGCGGTTGTATAGTTCTTTATGGTCTTGTATTGGTCATCTGAACTTGATGCGGTATAGACATAGGTGCAAATAGTCAAGTTTAGAGTCTTCTTGCAAATACAGGGGAGGAGAGGGGTGGCGCCGGTGGGGGCAACCCATGTGCCTGCAGCATTTGCTTGGTGCACAGGTTGCTCCATTGCCCTTTCTTTGCTCTAGGATCATCCTAGAGCAAAGTGAAGAGACCCGCTGGTGATTTTTTTAAAATTCTGACTTTAAATAGTGTTGCGCCTTGTCTACATCCACATCTTTTTTCACACATGACCAAATATATTGAATATTGCAATTATTGTCTTTGAGTTATCTCTTGATATAACTGTCTTATGGGTAAGTTTTTGCAAAAAAGGTTATGGCATATTAGGTTTCCTTATTGTTTTTCCCATTTATTGATTTAAAAAGTATGGAGAGTGTGCTGGTATGCTCCTGTAGCCAATGTGATGCCATGTATAGGGAGGTCAATCTGGTGGTCCTTGTGCTACCGTTGATTGACTGCCAGTTAGTCTGGGTGTGTGACCGTGCCATCCTGTACTGACTAAGAATAGGGACAGTGTTAGGTTAGTGTTAGGGAGGTCAATCCCACACCCCCATCCCAACCCCAATCCTGAAAACAATCCCAATCCCACAGCCAGTCTGGGTGGTGAAGCCAGCCATCCGCAAAGACTGGCTTAGAGTTAGGGACTAGAATAGGGACAGTGTTAGGGGCATGGCATCAAATTGACAGGAGTCACGCACACCTTTCACTTCCCAATAATTACAATTCTTTATCTTTTGAAAAAAATCAAAATGGAAGAATATTAATGTTGACTAAGAATGCGTTTAGATGCAGAGTGTGTCCCTTTGCGGTTGTATAGTTCTTTATGGTCTTGTATTGCTCATCTGAACTTGATGCGGTATAGACATAGGTGCAAATAGTCAAGTTTAGAGTCTTCTTGCAAATACAGGGGAGGAGAGGGGTGGCGCCGGTGGGGCAACCCATGTGCCTGCAGCATTTGCTTGGTGCACAGGTTGCTCCATTGCCCCTTTCTTTGCTCTAGGATCATCCTAGAACAAAGTGAAGAGACCCGCTGGTGATTTTTTTAAAATTCTGACTTTAAATAGTGTTGCGCCTTGTCTACATCCACATCTTTTTTCACACATGACCAAATATATTGAATATTGCAATTATTGTCTTTGAGTTATCTCTTGATATAACTGTCTTATGGGTACGTTTTTGCAAAAAAGTTATGGCATATTAGTTTCCTTATTGTTTGTCCCATTTATTGATTTAAAAAGTATGGAGAGTGTGCTGGTATGCTCCTGTAGCCAATGTGATGCCATGTATAGGGAGGTCAATCTGGTGGTCCTTGTGCTACCGTTGATTGACTGCCAGTTAGTCTGGGTGTGTGACCGTGCCATCCTGTACTGACTAAGAATAGGGACAGTGTTAGGTTAGTGTTAGGGAGGTCAATCCCACACCCCCATCCCAACCCCAATCCTGAAACAATCCCAATCCCACAGCCAGTCTGGGTGGTGAAGCCAGCCATCCGCAAAGACTGGCTTAGAGTTAGGGACTAGAATAGGGACAGTGTTAGGGGCATGGCATCAAATTGACAGGAGTCACGCACACCTTTCACTTCCCAATAATTACAATTCTTTATCTTTTGAAAAAAATTCAAAATGGAAGAATATTAATGTTGACTAAGAATGCGTTTAGATGCAGAGTGGGTCCCTTTGCGGTTGTATAGTTCTTTATGGTCTTGTATTGGTCCTCTGAACTTGATGCGGTATAGACATAGGTGCAAATAGTCAAGTTTAGAGTCTTCTTGCAAATACAGGGGAGGAGAGGGGTGGTGCCGGTGGGGGCAACCCATGTGCCTGCAGCATTTGCTTGGTGCACAGGTTGCTCCATTGCCCTTTCTTTGCTCTAGGATCATCCTAGAGCAAAGTGAAGAGACCCGCTGGTGATTTTTTTAAATTCTGACTCTAAATAGTGTTGCGCCTTGTCTACATCCACATCTTTTTTCACACATGACCAAATATATTAAATATTGCAATTATTGCTTTGAGTTATCTCTTGATATAACTGTCTTATGGGTACGTTTTTGCAAAAAAAGTTATGGCATATTAGGTTTCCTTATTGTTTGTCCCATTTATTGATTTAAAAAAGTATGGAGAGTGTGCTGGTATGCTCCTGTAGCCAATGTGATGCCATGTATAGGGAGGTCAATCTGGTGGTCCTTGTGCTACCGTTGATTGACTGCCAGTTAGTCTGGGTGTGTGACCGTGCCATCCTGTACTGACTAAGAATAGGGACAGTGTTAGGTTAGTGTTAGGGAAGTCAATCCCACACCCCCATCCCAACCCCAATCCTGAAAACAATCCCAATCCCACAGCCAGTCTGGGTGGTGAAGCCAGCCATCCGCAAAGACTGGTTTAGAGTTAGGGACTAGAATAGGGACAGTGTTAGGGGCATGGCATCAAATTGACAGGAGTCACGCACACCTTTCACTTCCCAATAATTACAATTCTTTATCTTTTGAAAAAAATTCAAAATGGAAGAATATTTATGTTGACTAAGAATGCGTTTAGATGCAGAGTGGGTCCCTTTGCGGTTGTATAGTTCTTTATGGTCTTGTATTGGTCATCTGAACTTGATGCGATATAGACATAGGTGCAAATAGTCAAGTTTAGAGTCTTCTTGCAAATACAGGGGAGGAGAGGGGTGGCGCCGGTGGGGGCAACCCATGTGCCTGCAGCATTTGCTTGGTGCACAGGTTGCTCCATTGCCCTTTCTTTGCTCTAGGATCATCCTAGAGCAAAGTGAAGAGACCCGATGGTGATTTTTTTTAAAATTCTGACTTTAAATAGTGTTGCGCCTTGTCTACATCCACATCTTTTTTCACACATGACCAAATATATTGAATATTGCAATTATTGTCTTTGAGTTATCTCTTTATATAACTGTCTTACAGGTACGTTTTTGCAAAAAAAAGTTATGGCATATTAGGTTTCCTTATTGTTTGTCCCATTTATTGATTTAAAAAAGTATGGAGAGTGTGCTGGTATGCTCCTGTAGCCAATGTGATGCCATGTATAGGGAGGTCAATCTGGTGGTCCTTGTGCTACGTTGATTGACTGGCCAGTTAGTCTGGGTGTGTGACACGTGCCATCCTGTACTGACTAAGAATAGGGACAGTGTTAGGTTAGTGTTAGGGAGAGGTCAATCCCACACCCCCATCCCACCCCAATCCTGAAAACAATCCCAATCCCACAGCCAGTCTGGGTGGTGTAGCCAGCCATCCGCAAGGACCGTCTTAGAATTAGCGACTAGAATAGGGACAATTTTAGGGGCATGGCATCAAATTGACAGGAGTCACGTACACTTTTCACTTCCCAATAATTACAATTCTTTATCTTTTTAAAAAATTCAAAACTGAAGAATATTTATGAGAGGGGTGGCGCCGCCGGGGTAACCCATGTGCCTGCAGGAGTTGCTTGGTGAACAGGTTGCTCCATTGCCCTTTCTTTGCTCTATTATCATCTAGAGCAAAGTACAGAGACCCGCTGGTAATTTTTTTTACTTCTGACTTTAAATAGTGTTGCGCCCTGTCTACATCCACATCTTTTTTCACACATGACCAAATATATTGGAATATTGCAATTATTGTCTTTGAGTTTATCTCTTGATATAACTGTCTTATGGGTAAGTTTTTGCAAAAAGGTTATGGCATATTAGGTTTCCTTATTGTTATTCCCATTTATTGATTTAAAAAGTATGGAGAGTGTGCTGGTATGCTCCTGTAGCCAATGTGATGCCATGTATAGGGAGGTCAATCTGGTGGTCCTTGTGCTACCGTTGATTGACTTCCAGTTAGTCTGGGTGTCGTGACCGATGCCATCCTGTACTGACTTAAGAATAGGGACAGTGTTAGGTTAGTGTTAGGGAGGTCAATCCCACACCCCCATCCCAACCCCAATCCTGAAAACAATCCCAATCCCACAGCCAGTCTGGTGGTGAAGCCAGCCATCCGCAAAGACTGGTTTTAGAGTTAGGGACTAGAATAGGGACAGTGTTAGGGGCATGGCATCAAATTGACAGGAGTCACGCACACTTTTCACTTCCCAATAATTACAATTCTTTATCTTTTGAAAAAAAATTCAAAATGGAAGAATATTAATGTTGACTAAGAATGCGTTTGGATGCAGAGTGGGTCCCTTTGCGGTTGTATAGTTCTTATGGTACTTGTATTGGTCATCTGAACTTGATGCGGTATAGACATAGGTGCAATAGTCAAGTTTAGAGTCTTCTTGCAAATACAGGGGAGGAGAGGGGTGGCGCCGGCGGGGGCAACCCATGTGCCTGCAGCATTTGCTTGGTGCACAGGTTGCTCCATTGCCCTTTCTTTGCTCTAGGATCATCCTAGAGCAAAGTGAAGAGACCCGCTGGTGATTTTTTTAAAATTCTGACTTTAAATAGTGTTGCGCCTTGTCTACATCCACATCTTTTTTCACACATGACCAAATATATTGAATATTGCAATTATTGTCTTTGAGTTATCTCTTGATATAACTGTCTTATGGGTAAGTTTTTGCAAAAAAGGTTATGGCATATTAGGTTTCCTTATTGTTTGTCCCATTTATTGATTTAAAAAAGTATGAGAGTGTGCTGGTATGCTCCTGTAGCCAATGTGATGCCATGTATAGGGAGGTCAATCTTGGTGGTCCTTGTGCTACCGTTGATTGACTGCCAGTTAGTCTGGGTGTGTGACCGTGCCATCCTGTACTGACTAAGAATAGGGACAGTGTTAGGTTAGTGTTAGGGAGGTCAATCCCACACCCCCATCCCAACCCCAATCCTGAAAACAATCCCAATCCCACAGCCAGTCTGGGTGGTGAAGCCAGCCATCCGCAAAGACTGGCTTAGAGTTAGGGACTAGAATAGGGACAGTGTTAGGGGCATGGCATCAAAATTGACAGGAGTCACGCACACTTTTCACTTCCCAATAATTACAATTCTTTATCTTTTGAAAAAAAATCAAAATGGAAGAATATTAATGTTGACTAAGAATGCGTTTAGATGCAGAGTGGGTCCCTTTGCGGTTGTATAGTTCTTTATGGTCTTGTATTGGTCATCTGAACTTGATGCGGTATAGACATAGGTGCAAATAGTCAAGTTTAGAGTCTTCTTGCAAATACAGGGGAGGAGAGGGGTGGCGCCTGGTGGGGGCAACCCATGTGTCTGCAGGAGTTGCTTGGTGCACAGGTTGCTCCATTGCCCTTTCTTTGATCTAGGATCATCCTAGAGCAAAGTGAAGAGACCGCTGGTGATTTTTTTTAAATTCTGACTTTAAATAGGTTGCGCCTTGTCTACATCCACATCTTTTTTCACACATGACCAAATATATTAAATATTGCATTATTGTCTTTGAGTTATCTCTTGATATAACTGTCTTATGGGTAAGTTTTTGCAAAAAAGGTTATGGCATATTAGGTTTCCTTATTATTTGTCCCATTTATTGATTTAAAAAAGTATGGAGAGTGTGCTGGTATGCTCCTGTAGCCAATGTGATGCGATGTATAGGGAGGTCAATCTGGTGGTCCTTGTGCTACCGTGGATTGACTGCCAGTTAGTCTGGGTGTGTGTGACCGTGCCATCCTGTACTGACTAAGAATAGGGAAAGTGTTACGTTAGTGTTAGGGAGGTCAATCCCACACACCCCATCCAGGGGCGTAACTACCGGGGGAGCAGGGGGTGCAACTGGGCCATGGCCCGCACCCCCGCAGGGCCCCCCAGGCAGATTGCGCGCGCTGCAGCCGGCTGGAGTCGGCTGCAGCCGCAGAGAAAAATCACATGGACAATGGTGGGGGCGAGACCAGCTGCACAGCCCGCACCAGGGCCCGCCCCCACCTAGTTCTGTTACTGCTTTTTTTTTTTTGATGATTATATACCTTGTAAGGTAAAAACCCTTTTACACTCACACGCCAGAAGCTAAGCTCTTCGCTACTGTCCCGTCTGTTACTGCACGCTCGACTGTAATGTGGGGAAGAAGGCATACCTCATTACGGAAGACAGACAGTAGTGCCTGTTAGATTGTAAGCTCCCCCTGTGGGGCAGGGACTGATGTGAATGATGTAAACTCTCTGGAAACCACCGCGTAAAGTGTGTGTGTGAGCCAAAAGGTTAAGATATAACTGACCTAACTGTGAGTAAATGTGATAGGAAGCTTAGATTGTAAGCTCCTGTGGGGCAGGGACAGATGTGAACGAAGGATAATCTGTGTAATGCACTGCGTAAAATGTGACGGCGCTAAAAAAATAAAAGGAAGCCAAAAAGACATGGGAAATTATGTGATGGCGCTAAAGAAAGAAGAAAAGGAAGCCAGAAGACATGAGAAAATAATCAGAATGGCACGCCTGAAGTACAGAAGGTAGGATTTTTTTAATGGTTATATATCTTGTAAGGTAAAAACCCTTTTACACTCACAAGCCAGAAACTAAGCTCTTCGCTACTGTCCCGTCTGTTAGTGCACGCTCGACTGTAATGTGGGGAAGAAGGCATACCTCATTACGGAAGACAGACAGTAGTGCCTGTTCGCTCAGAGCATGAAGGTTGAGGGGTATCACTGCTCTATTGAGAGGTAAAGCCAGGCTTTATCAATCAGGATGTCCCTCCCAACATGCAATTCTGTGCTTCTTCACTAGTATGCATTTCAGAAGTTCATACACAACATTCACTCCATCATCCACATTGATTCCAATCACTCCTTTATACAAGACCAATAACTTGTTAACTAAATAATGCTTTCCACTACTAATTAATAACTCGTTAACTGAATGGTGTTTCCACTACTAATTATTGACTCCTCAACGAAATGACGTTTCCTCTACTCGTTAATAAATTGTTAACTAAATTATGTTTTCCACTACTAATTAATAACTCGTTAAATAAAATATGTTGCCATGACTAATTAAAACTTGTTAACTAAAAAATAATTTCCACTACTAATTAATAACTCATTAAATGTATGGTGTTTCCACTACTAATTAATGATTCCTTAATGAAATTATGTTTCCGCTACTAATTAATAACTCGTTAACTAAATGATGGTTCCATGACTAATTAATAAATCTTTAACAGAATGCTTTTTCCAAAAACTAATTAATAACTCATTAACCAAATGATACTACCAATTAATAACTCGTTAACTAAATAATGCTTTCCACTACTAATTAATGACTCGTTAATGTTTCCACTACTAATTAATAAAATTGTTAACTAAACTATGTTTTCCACTACTAATTAATAACTCGTTAACTAAATGATGTTTCCATGACTAATTAATAACTCGTTAATGGAATGCTTTTTCCAATACTAATTAAAAACTCATTAACTGAATGATTTTCCATGACTAATTAATAACATCGTTAACGGAATGCTTTTTTCAATTATAATTAATAACTTGATAACTAAATGATGTTTCCATGACTAATTAATAAATTGTTAATAGAATTATGTTTTCTACTACTAATTAATAACTCGTTAACGGAATGCTTTTTTTAATACTAATTAATAACTAGTTAACTAAATGATGTTTCCATAACTAATTAATAAATTGTTAACTTAATTTGTTTTCCACTACAAATTATTAACTCGTTAACTAAATGATGTTTCCATGACTAATTAATAAATCTTTAACAGAATGCTTTTTCCAAAACTAATTAATAACTCATTAACCAAATGATGTTTCCACTACCAATTAATAACTCGTTAACTAAATAATGCTTTCCACTACTAATTAATGACTCGTTAATGTTTCCACTACTAATTAATAAAATTGTTAACTAAACTATGTTTTCCACTACTAATTAATAACTCGTTAACTAAATGATGTTTCCATGACTAATTAATAGCTCGTTAATGGAATGCTTTTTCCAATACTAATTAAAAACTCATTAACTGAATGATTTTCCATGACTAATTAATAACTCGTTAACGGAATGCTTTTTTCAATTATAATTAATAACTTGTTAACTAAATGATGTTTCTATGACTAATTAATAAATTGTTAATTGAATTATGTTTTCTACTACTAATTAATAACTCGTTAACGGAATGCTTTTTTTAATACTAATTAACAACTCATTAACTGAATGATGTTTCCACTACTAATTAATAAATTGTTAACTGAATTTTGTTTTCCACTACAAATTATTATTTTGTTAACTAAATTATGTTTCCATGACTAATTAATAACCGTAAATGGAATGCTTTATCCAATACTAAGGGCTCTTACACATGAGCGTTTTTACCTGCGCTCCCCTGCGTTCCATTTTTTCGGCGTTCAGCCGCAGGGGAGCGCAGGAATAGACGCATGTCATTATTTCAAATGGGGCTGTACCCACACAGGCGCATGTAGGCGCCGAACGCAGGTTGAGACGCAACATGCTGCACTTTTCCTGCGTTCGGCGCCTACACGCGCCTGTGTGAGTACAGCCCCATTTGAAATAATGAAATGCATCTATTCCTGCGCTCCCCTGCGGCTAAACGCCGAAAAACGGAACGCAGGGGAGTGCAGGTAAAAACGCTCATGTGTAAGAGCCCTAATTAATAATTCGTTAACTAAATGATGTTTCCATGACTTATTAATAACTCATTAATGGAATGCTTTTTCCAATACTAATTAATAATTAATTAACTGAATGATGTTTCTACTACTAATTAATAACTCGTTAACGGAATGCTTTTTCCAATTATAATTAATAACTTGTTAACTAAATGATGTTTCCATGACTAATTAATAAATTGTTAATTGAATTATGTTTTCCACTACTAATTAATAACTCGTTAACAAAATGATGTTTCCATGACTAATTAATAATTCGTTAACAGAATGCATTTTAATTCTAATTAATAACTCGTTAACTAAATGATGTTTCCATGACTAATTTATAACTTGTTAACTAAAAAATGCTTTCCACTACTAATTAATAACTCCTTAACTGAATGGTGTTTCCTCTACTAATTAATAACTCGTTAACGGAATGCTTTATCCAATACTAATTAATAACTCGTCAACTAAATGATGTTTCCATGACTAATTAATAACTCGTTAACGGAATGCTTTTTCCAATTCTAATTAATGATTCATTAACTGAATGATGTTTTCACTACTAACTAATAACTTGTTAACTAAATAATGCTTTCCAATACTAATTAATAACTCGTTAACTAAATGATGTTTCCATGACTAATTAATAACTTGTTAACTAAATAATGCTTCCACCACTAATTAATAACACGTTAACTGAATGGTGTTTCCACTACTAATTGATGATTCCTTAACGAAATTATGTTTCCATGACTAATTATTATCTCGTTAATGGAATGCTTTTTCCAATACTAATTAATAACTAGTTAACTAAATGATGTTTCCATGACTAATTAATAACTCATTAACAGAATGCTTTTCCAATTATAATTAATAACTCGTTAACTAAATGATATTTCCATGACTAATTAATATATTGTTAATTGAATTATGTTTTCCACTACTAATTAATAACTCGTTTTCCAATTGTAATTAATAATTCATTAACTGAATGATGTTTTCACTACTAATTAATAACTTGTTAACTAAATAATGCTTTCCACTACTAATAATAACTCGTTAACCAAATGATGTTTCCATGACGAATTAATAACATGTTAACTAAATAATGCTTCCACCACCAATTAAAACGCGTTAACTGAATGGTGTTTCCACTACTAATTAATGATTCCTTAACAAAATGATGTTTCCATGACTAATTAATATTTCGTTAATGGAATGCTCTTTTCAATACTAATTAATAACTTGTTAACTGAATGATGTTTTCATGACTAATTAATAACTCATTAACAGAATGCTTTTTCCAATTATAATTAATAACTTGTTAACTAAATGATGCTTTCCACTACTAATTAATAACTCGTTAACTAAATGATGTTTCCATGACTAATTAATAACTCATTAACAGAATGCTTTTTCCAATTGTAATTAATAATTCATTAACTGAATGATGTTTTCACTACTAATAATAACTTGTTAACTAAATAATGCTTTCCACTTCTAATTAATAACTCGTTAACTAAATGATGTTTCCATGACTAATCAATAACTCGTTAACGGAATGCTTTTTCCAATTGTAATTAATAATTCATTAACTGAATGATGTTTTCACTACTAATTAATAACTTGTTAACTAAATAATGCTTTCCACTTCTAATTAATCACTCGTTAACCAAATATGTTTCCATGACGAATTAATAACTTGTTAACTAAATAATGCTTCCACCACCAATTAATAACGCGTTAACTAAATGATGTTTCCATGACTAATTAATAACTCGTTAACAGAATGCTTTTTTAATTCTAATTAATAACTCATTAACTAAATGATGTTTCCATGACTAATTTATAACTTGTTAACTAAAAAAACTGCTTTCCACTACTACTTAATAACTCCTTAACTGAATGCTTTTTCCAATTATAATTAATAACTTGTTAACTAAATGATGTTTCCATGACTAGTTAATAAATTGTTAATTGAATTGTTTTCCACTACTAATTAATAACTCGTTAACTAAATGTTGTTTCCACCACTAATTAATAACTCGTTATCTAAATGATGTTTCCATGACTAATTAATAACTCATTAACTGAATGCTTTTTTTAATACTAATTAATAACTAGTTAACTAAATGATGTTTCCATGACTAATTAAATAAATAATGCTTTCCACTACTAAATTAATAACTTGTTAACTAAATTATGTTTGCATGACTAATTAATAACTCGTTAACGGAATGCTTTTTTCAATACTAATTAATAATTCATTAACTGAATGATGTTTCCACTACTAATTAATAACTTGTTAACTAAATAATGATTTCCACTACTAATTAATAACTCGTTAACTAAATGATGTTTCCATGACTAATTAATAACTCGTTAACGGAATGCTTTTTCCAATTGTAATTAATAATTCATTAACTGAATGATGTTTTCACTACTAATTAATAACTTGTTAAACTAAATAATGCTTTCCACTTCTAATTAATCACTCGTTAACCAAATGATGTTTCCATGACGAATTAATAACTTGTTAACTAAATGCTTCCACCACCAATTAATAACGCGTTAACTAAATGATGTTTCCATGACTAATTAATAACTCGTTAACAGAATGCTTTTTTAATTCTAATTAATAACTCATTAACTAAATGATGTTTCCATGACTAATTTATAACTTGTTAACTAAAAAACTGCTTTCCACTACTACTTAATAACTCCTTAACTGAATGCTTTTTCCAATTATAATTAATAACTTGTTAACTAAATGATGTTTCCATGACTAGTTAATAAATTGTTAATTGAATTGTTTTCCACTACTAATTAATAACTCGTTAACTAAATGTTGTTTCCACCACTAATTAATAACTCGTTATCTAAATGATGTTTCCATGACTAATTAATAACTCATTAACTGAATGCTTTTTTAATACTAATTAATAACTAGTTAACTAAATGATGTTTCCATGACTAATTAATAACTTCTTAACTAAATAATGCTTTCCACTACTAATTAATAACTTGTTAACTAAATTATGTTTGCATGACTAATTAATAACTCGTTAACGGAATGCTTTTTTCAATACTAATTAATAATTCATTAACTGAATGATGTTTCCACTACTAATTAATAACTTGTTAACTAAATAATGATTTCCACTACTAATTAATAACTCGTTAACTAAATGATGTTTCCATGACTAATTAATAACTCGTTAACGGAATGCTTTTTCCAATTGTAATTAATAATTCATTAACTGAATGATGTTTTCACTACTAATTAATAACTTGTTACCTTAATAATGCTTTCCACTACTAATTAATAACTTTTTAACTGAATGATGTTTTTAATACTAATTAATAACTCATTAGCTGAATGATGTTTTTCCACTACTATTTAATACGTTGTTAAGTGAATGATGTTTCTGCTACTAATTAATAAATTGTTAACTGAATTATGTTTTACACTACTAATTAATAACTAGTCAACTGAATGATGTTTTTCACTACTAATCAATAACTCGAATGCTGTTTCCAATACTAATTAATAACTCATTAACTGAATGTTTTCCACTACTATTTTAATACGTTGTTAACTGAATGATGTTTCGGTTACTAATTAATAACTTGTTAACTGAATGATTTTTTCACTACTAATTAATAACTTGTTAACGGAATGCTTTTTCCAATACTAATTAATAACTCATTAACTGAATGATTTTTTCCACTACTATTTAATACGTGATAAATAATGCTTTCCACTACTAATTAATAACTCGTTAACTGAATGGTGTTTCCACTACTAATTAATGATTCCTTAACAAAATAATGTTTCCACTACTCAATAATAAATTGTTAACTAAATAATGCTTTCCACTACTAATTAATAACTCATTAACTGAATGGTGTTTCCACTACTAATTAATGACTCCTTAACGAAATGATGTTTCCACTACTAATTAATAACTCCTTAACTGTATGTTTCCACTACTAATTAATAAATTAACTGAATTATGTTTTCACTATTAATTAATAACGCGTTAACTAAATGATGTTTCCACTACTAATTAATAAATTGTTAACCAAATTATGTTTTACACTACTAATTAATAACTAGTCAACTGAATGATGTTTTTCACTACTTATTAATAACTTGTTAACGGAATGCTTTTTCCAATACTAATTAATAACTCATTAACTGAATGATGTTTTTCCACTACTATTTAATACGTTGTTAACTGAATGATGTTTCTGCTAATAATTAATAACTTGTTAACTGAATGATTTTTTCACTACTAATTAATAAATAAATAATGCTTTCCACTACTAATTAATAACTCGTTAACTGAATGGTGTTTCCACTACTAATTAATGACTCCTTAACAAAATAATGTTTCCAATACTCAATAATAAATTGTTAACTGAATTATGTTTTCCACTACTAATTAATAACTCGTTCACTAAATGATGTTTCCATGACTAATTAATAACTTGTTAACTAAATAATATTTTCCACTACTAATTAATAACTCATTAACTGAATGGTGTTTCCACTACTAATTAATGACTCCTTAACTAAATGAAATGATGTTTCCACTACTAATTAATAACTCCTTAACTGCATAATGTTTCCACTACTAATTACTAAATTATTAACTGAATTATGTTTTCCACTACTAATTAATAACTTTTAACTAAATAATGCTTTCTACTACTAATTAATAAGTCGTTAACTAAATGATGTTTCCATGACTAATTAATAACTCGTTAACTGAATGATGTTTCCACTACTAAGTAATAACTAGACAACTGAATGATGTTTTTAACTACTAATTAATAACTTGTTAACTGAATGATGTTTTTAATACTAATTAATAACTCATTAGCTGAATGATGTTTTTCCACTACTATTTAATACGTTGTTAAGTGAATGATGTTTTTGCTACTAATTAATAACTTGTTAACTGAATGATGTTTCCACTACTAATTAATAATTTGTTAACTGAATGATATTTCCACGACTACTTAATAACTTGTTAACTGAATGACTTTCCACTACCAATTATTAACTTATTAACAGAATGATGTTTCCACTACTAATTAATAACTCGTTAACTAAATGATGTTTCCTAACTTGTTACCTGAATTATGTTTTCTACTACTAATTAATAACTTATTAACTGAATGATGTTTCTGCTACTAATTAATAACTCAATAACTGAATGTTTTCCACTACTAATTAATTCATTGACTGAATGATGTATCCATGACTAATTAATAACTTGTTAACTGATGTTTTCCACTACTAATTAATGTATCTATGTATGTATGTATATTCCTTTTGTATTGTGCTCTTGAGGGCAAAGCACTGTACAGCAAAACAATAAATTAGTAGTAACAAACAAGGCGTCATTGAAATGAAAAGTAACAATAAGTGCATTATTAGAAATACAATTAACATAAATATAAAATATAATTACAATACAGGTAAGTGCTCAGTGTCAAGGAGACAAAAGGATGGAGGACCCTACACCATAGGGCTTACAGTCTAAATGGGAGGGTAACATACAGACACAATTTGCTGGGGTATTAAAGTGCTGTAGATTACAGTTTGTTACACTGTCATTTACAAACCAGTTCCCAGTTCAGGTATTATCCAGGTGCTTCCAGAGGTAGTCTTTGAGTTTTGTTTTAAAAACACTGAAGGAGGATTTTAGGAATGGCATTCCAAATATAAGGAGTCGCAAGAGAGAAGGGTTGGTATGGGAAACTGCAGTAGTAATGGGGGGGTGCAACCAAGTGGTTGCTCTGAGAGCAGCAGAGGTTTCGGCCAGGAACATATAGAGAGACAAGGGATTAGGTGTAGTGAGGTGCAGAGGAATGAAGGGTTTTAAAGGTTATGAGGAAGAAGGTATTCTTTGTTTTTATAGGAACCCATAAAAAGGACTTGTGCTGGGAAGGGCCTTTTGGATGAGAGGAGGATAATTCTGACAGCAGTGTTTAAATACAGACTGTAGAGAGGAGAGATGGCAGTTAGGGAGGGCAGTAAGTAGAAGGTTACAGTGATCTAGTTGGGATAGGATGAGAGCATGCATAAACGTTTTAGACGTATCATGCAAAAGGAAGGGATGGATTTTGGCATTATTGTATAAGAAAAAGTGGTGTTAATATAACTAGAGAAGGAGAGAGGCGTCAAAGATTACTCCCAGACATTGAGCTGAGTTTACAGGGTTAATGAGCATGCCATCAATAGAGATAGTAAAAAAGGGAGTAGGACTAGGCTTAGGTGGAAAGATGATTAGTTCGGTTTTTGTTAGGTTGATTTTGAGGTGGTGCTGGTTCATCCAATTTAAGATAGCTAGGAGACAGTTAGAGATTTGAGCCTCTGTTTCCGCTGTTAATGAAGGGTGGATAAATATATTTGGGTATCATCAGCATACAGATGATAATTAAAGCCAAATGATCAGATGAGCTCTCCCAAAGATAGAGTGTACAGGGAGAACAATAGCGGACCAAGTACAGAGCCTTGAGCACCCCCACATTAAGTGGAACTGGAGATGAGGTTTTGTTAGCAAAGGACACAGTAAATGATTGGTTAGAAAGGTAAAAAGAAAGCCAAGATGCAGCCTGGTTATGGATGTCAAGTGAATACAGAGTCTGCATCTGGAGAGAGTGGTCAACCGTATCAAATGCAAATGATAGGTCAAGGAGGATAAGGATGGAGAAGTGACCTTTGGCATTGGCAACCTGAAGATCTTTTGTAACTCTGCACATAGCAGTCTCAGTAGAGTGAGCAGGCCGGAAACCAGATTGCAGAGGGTCTAACAGATCATGGGTGTGTAGAAAGTCAGTAATATGTGAGAACACAATACGTTCTAAGAGTTTAGAGGAAGTGGTAGAAGTGAGACAGGATGATAATTTGACAGACAGGATGGGTCAAGTGTGGCCTTTTTAAGAGTAGGTTTGACACAGGCATGTTTGAAAGGAGAAGGAAAGGTTCCAGAAGCTAGAGTGGAATTGAAGATGTGAGTAAGTGGTGGCCTAAGCTCTGCAATAAAGTGTTTGAGCAGAGAAGAAGGCATAGGGTCAAGGGGGCAAGTTGTGATTGGGGAGGACAAGAGAAGCTTGGAGACTTCAGACATTGTTACCGGAGGAAGGAATTAAGATATGCAGAAGGGGGCATAGGAAGGAGGAGCTGGTTTGCATTAGTAGAGGTAGGGAACTGATTGAGGATGGACTCTACTTGTGGATCGAGAGGTCAACAGCGTCCTGAGGATGAATTGTTTGGTTGAGTGTACTGTTGAATGACAGTAATGGAGAAGGGTATTGAAATAGAGCAATACAGTCGTGCCATGCGGTTGCATTTGTGATTGTTTATAAAGGGGAACTGTAGTATGCTTGGTCTGGCCTTTGGAACAAAGCAGAATTGAGGGCAGGTAGGTAAGACTTTATAGGTGACATAAAGTCTGCTTGCATATGGGATTTCTTCCACATACGTTCAGCAGATGAGCGACAGGAGCGTAAGAATCTGTTTGTGAGAGGGGTGGCATTGGGTGGGGGTGACCCATGTGCCTGCTTCACTTGCTTGGCACACAAGTCGCTCAGGTTGGCTCTCATTCCGGAGGGGCAAGAAGTCGCAAGGGACCCTTGCTGGGCAATTTTTTTACTTCTGACTTTAAATAAGTGTTTGCGCCTTGTCTACATCCATATTCTTTTTGTTAGCATATGACCAAATATATTTTGATATTTTAATTATTGTCTTGATTTATCTCTTGATATTACTGTTTTTTTCAAAAAAGGTTATTGCATATCAGGTTTTCTTATTTGTTTTTCCCCTTTATGATTTAAAAAAGTATGGAGAGTGTGCTGTTATGCTCATGTAGGCCAATGTGATGCCATGTATAATGGGAGGTCAATGTGGTGTCCTTGTTGCTACGGTATGATTGACTGCCAGTTAGTCTGGGTGTGTGACCGTGCATCCTGTACTGACTAGCATAAGGACAGCTGTTAGGTAGTGTTAGGGAGGTGCAACCCACACCCCCAATCCTGTAAAACAGTCCCAATCCACAACTTAGTCTGAGTGTTTAAGGGCATGGCGATCAATCGAGCAAGGCGACACAACCAATTTTAGTTCGCCCAAAAAAAGGAAATTCTTAAAAAAAATCACAGAATTTGTAGGTGTTATGGTAACTAAGAAATGCATTTAGAATGCAGAGTGTCCTTCAGAGGTTTCTTATAGTACATTATGTTCTTGTGGTGGTCAATTTGAACTTGATGCTGTGTGGATATGTGCAAATAAATAAAAAACATTTTTTGGAGACGCCACTTGTTGTGTTTATTCCGCATATACGTCAAACATGACCTAATTGCACACCATATACAATTGTTTCAGGGTGGCATATAACCGATATCTCAGCAGGTTATAATTAACACTATGATCCATGCGTAATGCTGCTGCTATTGTCCAGATTTCAGAAAATTTCCATATGTTGCAAATCAAAATAAGTTCATATAGCATTATTTATCCAAGTGATTTTCTTACAATGATTAAATTATATATATATTTAAAAAAAGGGTTATCTATTAACTTGGGATTTTTCTAACTTTTCTAGATTTGTATTTTATATCCTTTTTTTTATTTTATTTGAATGAAATAAGGTATATGTTTTCTGGTGATACAGTACACCATACTAAATAAGCACCTAAATATTCATCTCAAACCTATGTTGGCCATATTTATTTCCTGATCCAGAACAATTCTCTCTGCAAAAGCTTACAAGCAGTGTCTCCTCTGGCATGATCACTGGCTCGCAAATGCTTACTTCATAATCAATTGTGTCTGGACTTAGAGCCCGTTTTGCCTACTGACACTAGCGTTACTTTTTACTCCGTTTTTATATTGCTCCTGTGTTCATTTAACGTATCTTATTTGCCTGACTAGTTTGTCCTACGTAGGCAAGCCGGCTGGGCATTTTAAGAGGTAAATAACATTTTTGAGAGGCATGTATTATACCCTTTCAACCTAATATTGTAACCTTGCGAAGGGTGAGTATATCGACCCCTAATGATACCATTACAGTTTGGCAGGACATGCATGGAAAAGTGCCATAGTGTGGGGTTGCTAAAACGTTGGTTTTAAGGACTGATGACGTTACCGCATTCTTTCCCTTCCTGTATGCAAAGGGAGCTGTGTTCTAAATTTTAATTGTTGGGATCACTTGTTTTGTAGGCATTGGCTATTACCTTTTATAATGTTTTTAATAGCTTTTACGCGTGTGTCATAAGGTCTTAAGAATATTACGGCTGCTTCATTCCAGGGCAATGAAAGGACAAGGACGAGTCTATGGAACCAATATACATAATGTGACTCTGATATTTGCGGCTACTGATTTAGATTTGTCTTTTCTGTATTGTCTTACCTGTAAGGGAATACATGATTGTCCAAAAATCCCCCTATTGATCATTTCAAAGTTTAAAAGGGTGGCCCAGCTGTGGCTGCACTTTTGATATTAGCTGAGTCCCCCTTGGAGGCAGACACTGAGCAGCCAAACTGAGCCTGAACTCGCAGGAACGGGAGCTGGCCACAATATTTTTTTTTTTAAACTTGTGGGGGCCCCTGAACACTTTTTTTTTTTACTTGTGTAGCCCTGTCCAAATGTTGTTTCCACCTTATATGTGGAGCCCTGATGTAGGAGGTTTGTGTAGGAGGCCTTGGCCTACATTGTCATCTGAGGCCATAATGGTTATTTTTTTACCAAGGGATTAAAAACCGTGGCTCTTAATTGTTAATTATAAATGTAAATCGAAAACTAAATGCAATTTATGTTAGCGTATGCACCTCCTTAAGGAGCCTACCTGACGTGGTGGCAGGCTTTAATACTTCATTTGGCCAAAGTGCTTTTATTGTTTAGCTCTCGTGTCTGTGTGGATTTTCCTACTGTGGGATGAGGTGGGCAGGGCCTATGGCCAACGCCTTGGAGTAATAGGCCTTGCCATCTACTCAAGTACACCAGAGGCCTCCAAACAGGTCACTCTACCACCCAAACGGCCCTAACCAGCCCACTATATGGAACTTTCTATTGACATACCGCAGCCCCTCTAGCAGAACCCAGTTGCAGTCCGGGCCTGCCTACTGGCAGGGTGGGCAATAGGACCGTGGAAAATGTTCGTCTTGAAGCACACAAGTTTCTCTCGTAGCCCACACTGCGTCCAGTCTATCTGTCCAGCCTACATAAGCTTCTGAATTTTACATGTATGGACTATATAGGAACTGTCCTTGTTAAGGGTTCTAGATTTGGTCCTGCCGGACCTTAGGGCCGCAAGCCTCTATTTTGCTAGGATTTGGTTGTCCTGATGCTGACTAACAATGTTAAAGGATTCTGCCATGGAAAACGTGTCCTCTCCAGCACAATCATGCATTTAAATCTCATCAGTTTCATGAAACATAGCTGAAAGCAGTCCCATTGTGAAATGCTGGCTCTTTCTCGAAGCACAGGATCAGACACAATGACTATTGGTTTTTTTATTAGATACTTTTTAAAGGTTCAGAATGAATTATTTGCTATGTAACAAGTGGGTAGTTTAGTTTATAAACCACACCATAAATCATGACAGAAGCCCTTTTTATAAAGACTGCTGGACAGCTGAAGATAATCATTTTTTGGGAAGGGGACAGGGGAGTTGGCTGTTAGGGTATTTGGATTTGTCATTTTTGGAGTCCAGCCTGACAATTAGTAATTAGTGGATTTGGGCCATTCTTATTCTACTGGAAAGCCACACCATGTACCACCTATCTCTGAAGAAGCCATTCACAGTGGAAACACGTAGGGCAACATCAGGTGGGACGTCGGGAGGTCAGCTCCGACCGCTCCCGTCCATAGACCAAGGCGGTTGCACCATCCGGAAAGGAAGGGAGGGGGAGGCTACTGGTGAGCTTGCTAATTGCTAAAATGTAAAGGCGATTTATAACATTCCGATTTTGGTTTTGTACTGAAGACTGCAAAAGGTGGACAGGATGGTAGAGTTTGTGTTTTTATGGACACGGTCCCAACACTGCGCCATAATAAATGCAGTGGGTTTTGGTTGTGGTGAATTGGTCACATATTGGTGCGTTTTAGATTTTAACATCTTTTCCATTCATTAAAGTTATATTTTAGTAAGTGTGTGGGATCAAGTTTAAAGTTGTCACTTGAGTGAAATTG